>NW_008661327.1:12158-23517 GCF_000695815.1 Acanthisitta chloris
TGTGGGTTTTGCTCCTCACAGTCGTTCCCCCTCAAGTGGGTTTGGGGTATCTTTTCGCACTTCAAACCGACCCCTCCCAGCATTTTTCCTGCAAGGCATCCACACATGGTACCCAGTGCCTGCTCTCCCTGTCCACAGCTGTTCCAGCACTTCGTGCCTCAGATGCCAAAGGGCTGAGCCTTGTCACCTGCCACCATGAGGTCACTGGCACTGGCACTCCTAACCCATGTCCCTGCAGGTTTCCAGCCTGTTCTGGGTCCCCTCCTTGGTGCTGCATCCCTTGATCTCCAGCAAGGACTTGTCCCTTCTCCCCCTCATCCCCTCTCTGCTGCTTCCTCACACTTGGCTTTGCTTCCCAGTGTCCCTGAAGGATGCAGTAATTTGCTTATTTTTGGAAGATGCTGTCACACGAGGCAACTTTGCCAGGGCAGGGACCAAACGTGGCCACTACTCAGCCCCAGCCAGGAAGGAGGTGGCTGAGGGTCGAGGATCAGTACCCTCAACCCCAAAGTGTCTCCTGCCACATATCCCTCCATAATCCATGTCCTGGAGCCACCTTAACCTCAGGAAAACTGCTGGATCAGGACTTCCATTTGTCCAAGGTTTCATGGCAGGATGCTCCTCTCCCTATAGATTCCAGGCTGGACATGCCTATCTGAGGCACAGGGAAAACAGCTCCAAGAAGATAAAAAACATCTGCCTTTGCTGAGAGGTTAATGTTTAATGCTTCCCCTCCCCATGGGAGCCCAGGCAGCACCCAGCACTGGGAGATGAGTGGGATGAGGAGGAGTGGGATGAGGAGGAGTGGGCATGGAGTGTCTCCTCACTGAGGCTGTTCCCAGCTCCAACCTCATGCCAGCCCTTCCCTGGCCACCAGCACCTTCTGCTGCCCCACTGTGAGTGGTGAGACTGCTCCACCCTTGTGCTTTTGGGGAGAAAATAAGCATTTTGAGGCCTGAATGCAGAGTCCTCAGCATGGCTGGACCCATGGGACAGCCCTTGGAACTGCCTTCTCCTGGTCAGGCATCCCAGTACCATCCTGCTCCCCTCTGCCAGGCAGGTGAGGGACATGGAGAGGGACCACGTTGGGCATCAGCAGCATCAATATTCATGAGGCTGCAGAGGATCCAGGCTTTTAAATATTCATCAGGCAGGAGGCTGGTGGTGCCAGCAGGAAGGGGGAAAACTGCAGAGAAGGGGCAAGCAGCCACCCGTGTCCTGCATGGAGCTGTGTCCGGGGGCAGAAAGGTGATTCCAGCTTGGAAACACAACATCCCAGTGCCATCGGTCAGGCAGGGGGTGGATGTTGGGGTCAGGAGAGTATTGGCTGTAAGGATCCTCATTTCACCTGTCCATGAGCCCATCCCAGGGCAATGAGCTCCTGATTCCTGCTCACATCTGGCTGCTGTGCACATCTGGAGGGGAAGGGCCCTTGCTTTAGTCAAGGGGTCTGGTTTAAACACCTAATCCGATTTGAACGCTAATCCTGTTAACATTGAGATCAGGATTAATTCTGGGTTAATCGGGATAATCCTGACAAAATGTTGAGCATTAGACGTTGGATGAATTATTGCTGCCGTGAGCAGTAACGCTTTTAATTTGGTGGCGAGACACAGGGGGTGGAGAGAGAAGGGAGGGGGGATGGAGAGGCCACAACCCCTTGGATGGGGGAGGCTCCTGGAATATCCCTGCAGAGCCCCCTGGGCCTCTCACTGCTTTCACCTTTGCTGCTGCAGTCCCAGTTACCTCCAGTTTTAACTCCTCTTCCTCCCAGCTGAGCATCTCTTGGCTCCTGTGTCTCCAGAGACAGGAGGAGGCTGCTGGAATTCCTTCCTGCGTGGAGCCTTTGCTGGAATTCAGCACTTCTGGCTGGTGGAGATGAGAGAAAACACTGCATGAAGGTGCAGAGGGGTTTGGTTTCATTGGGATCAAGCTGGGATCAAGTGCCTGAGCTAGGATCAAGTGCTTGAGATGGGATCAAGTGCCTGAGCTGGGATCATGTGTGGGAGGAGTGTGGCACCACAGCCCTGTGTGTGTTGAACTGGGATTCCCTGTCTGTAACTGGATTGAAAACTTGAGGCTTGGGAGGGTGGTGGGGTGATGCCTGGGTACCAGGGATGCTGTATTCCAGCTGGGAATGCTGGGTTCTGGTTAGGGGTGCTGTATCCCAGTCAGGGATGCTGGTTTCTGGTCAAGGATGCTGCATCCCAGTCAGAGATGCTGGATACAGGATGAGGATGCTGAATTCTGTTAGGGATGCTTCCCAGGAGGAATTTGCAGCCAGACTGGAGGTGAGGAGGTGTCTGCTGGAGAAGTGTCCTGTTACCTGAGCTCTGCTCCAGTTACAAAACAGCCACCAGCTCCTCGCTGACTCACTCCCCAGGAGCATCAATAATTAAGGATGAGCAGAGCTCGTTAGGAATGAATGAATGAAGGAATGAATGAAGGAACAGAGCAGTTTGTGATGCTCTGGCACTGGGAGAGAACTGAGGTGATGGAATCTCACCCCAGCATCTCGGAGGGAGGGAGGACAGGGACCATTTTGCTGAGCTCTGGGCTGAGTGACCCCCAAAACAAACCAGTGGGACCAGCTTAGCCTGACTGAAACCCCCAGAGATGTTGTGACAGAGTCAGGCAGGCAGAGAAATGGGGTGATGGAGGGGACACTACAGCACAGGTGTCTGAAAATCCCTCCCTCCTTCCCTCCCTCCCTCTGTTCCATCACCAGCTCTCATTGCTACTTCAAAAAAAAGCCCCAAAGTTTCAAATTGCAATTACCATTTTCCTTGAGAATGTTGATGGAAGCAGAGCTGTGGGAGGGACAGATGTTGTTTTCTCTCCCAGCTTTGCTGACAGCTTTGGTTGCTGCTGACCCTCCTGGCAGCATCCAGACACTTCCTTGTGCATCCTAAGGGATCACTCACCTTGGCAGGGTCCTGGTGGGATCCCCAGCTCTTTCCTCTGGGCTTTGGGAGCATCTCCCCACTCCCTAGGGAGAGGATTTCCCAGCACAGGCTCATTTCTCTAAGAGATGGGATGGAGGAGCCTTGACTTTGTCTCAGAGCATCCTGGTGATGCAGGAGAGAGCCTGTGTGTTTGGGGATGGAGGTTACACCTGCAGTGCCCTTGGAAAGGCTTTTCCATGTGTATTTGTGGGGGGAAAATGGACCATATCCACTAGTTTTCCCTGCCCCTTTGTTTCTGAGATCCATCTATCCAGGGAATGGTGTTTTCTGGGAGCAGGGGACTGGGCCAGGCTCTCAGAGATACTTCCCTTCAGCTCTGGCTTGTAAATACAGACTGTCCCATCCAGCTGTGGTGTCACCATCCCCACACTGCCAGGAGGGTTGATTCCCTCTGGGTTCAGTGAGCCCAAGGCTGGGAATTCTGGCCAGGAGGCCTTGAGGAGCAATGTGGGGGGATGTGCATGCAGGCAGGGATAGGGATGTAGGTCAGCCCTGAGAAAAATAGGTATTTTTATTATTTTTTGTAGACAGGGAGGCAAGCAGGGAGGGAGAAGAGTGAAGAAGCATCAGGCAGGACCCTCATTACCTTCTCCCATGGCTCTTCCCAGCACCAGCTCCAAGGGATGCTGTGCCAGGACATGGCACAGGAAGGTGCAGTAACTCACCCAGATCTCAGAGCTGTGACTCCAAAACCTCCTTCCCTGCTCCCAGCACTGCAGCCAGAGGCTGGTGGTGTCTCCTCCTCATCCCCAGCACATCCTGCACCATCAGGATGCTGAGCTCCAGGGCCCATTTCAAGGGCTCAGCACACCAGCAGATGGGACCTGTAGTGTGCTGCTGGATTAAACGCTGAGAGGGGGATTAGGAGGGATTAATCCAGATCAGTGTCCAACCAAGGGCTGGAGCAGAGGTTTATGTACTTGGTAAATAACCAGTTGCATTGCTGTGCCCAGGACTGGCCCTGCCAGCACCATGCCAGCTGTTTTCCAAGCTGGATTCAGGGTCCTTCACCTTTATCCCCATCATGTGGCACAGCAGAGGAGATGCAAAGATGCAGGAGGAGTGGGGACAGTGGTGCTGTGGCTGCCCAGGACCTTCCCAAGGCTCCATCTACCCGTGCCAGGGCGATGCCACAACACACTCCAGAGCATCTTCCTTGCCAATGGGGCAGGATGGAGTGTGAGCTGGGGAGATCTGGGAGCTGCTGCTGGACACAGCTCCCCCACAACTGCCTCCCCCAGCCTGGGAGGCTTCTCCTGGGGAGAGGCTGAGCCTGGGGACAGACACTGCTGGTGGCATTAGGACAGCGAGGGTTTATCCATCCCAGCTGCGAGTACAGGTGTGTATTGGTGCTGTGCTGGGTGGGTTTGGGGGGCAGAGGGGCTGCAGAGCTCAGGCTGAGGTGGGTTGGGATGGAGAGCCACGTGCCCTGTGCTCAGCGAGGTGCTCAGGGACCTTCCTGCCCACTTTGCTCTTGTTGCAAATCATCTTCTTAGCATGGCTGAGAGACCCCTGAGGTGCTGGGGAGTGTGTGATGTGTGGAGGGTCAGGCAGACACAGCCCTGCAGTGGCTGTTTTCTCCTCGGGTCGAGCCCCACACATCCCTCGGAGGCAGCAGGAGCAAGGGGCTGGGAAAGGTTCGATGTCTCCACTGGGACAAACCCTGTGCCCTCTCCGAGGGTCCCTGGGCAGGGTCAGCCTTGCTGCTTGTCTTAGGGAGTGAGTGGAAATCATAATGAGCTCTGGTGGCTGTGAGTGTTTGTGTGGGAACAGCTGCTCCATCCTGGGGAAGAATCCTGTCCCCGCACATTTTTTTTTCCCATGGTTTGATTTCTCCTATCTTCTTTGAAGTGATCTGTGGGAGGTCCAGAGCTGCTCCTCTGCCCCAGATTTATCCTCCAAACTCCTTCCACCCTCCTCTGTGCCCCTGGTCCCTCTGCTCCTCTCCTAACCTCTCTCCCCCTCTTCCTCTCTCCATCCCAATGCAGCAGCTCCACTGCTTGTCCAGTGTCCATTCAGGATCCAGGGGGATGTCCCCCCTCCTCATTCAGGTCCCCCAGCCACCACTGTCACCTCCCTCCCTCCCTCCAGCTCTGAGCACTCAGCCCTGGAAGGTGAGGAGGGTGATCCTGGAGAGGGGTGTGGAGGAAGGGAGGGAGGATGAGGACAAGCAGAGAGGAGAGGAGGGAATGGGGAGAGGAGCATCCTTATCTAGCCAGGCAGATATAATGAAGCTGCTTCTTTGCTGACAGTAAAGGGATTGTTGGAGGTTTTAGGAGCTAAAAGAATCACTTAATTGTAGCTTTTTTTAGCTCTGGGTAAAGAAAAGACAAAAAAACCCTGAGTCTCCCTCCATTCCCCATCCCACCTCTTTTATATCTGGCTCCCAGGGAGGCGGTGGGGGGCTGGGGATGCTCCTGTCCCTGCTGGAATTGGGGGTTTTTCCTCCTGCCTGGCTCCTCTGCCTTCCCCGGGAGGGACTGAGGGGGAGATGAGAACTTTGGGAGTGGGTTTCACTGGGAGAAGCACCACGATGGCATTCCCAGGGTGCAAAGCTTTGCTGATGCTCCTGCACCAGCACAATTCCCTGTGCTCTGGCATTCCAGAGGTTTCCAGGGAGTTCACATCTACCCTCACCCACTCTGCCTCCCCAAAGTGTGCAGCTCAAAGCCTTTCCTGCTGTCAGGGCCAGCCAGGGCTGGAGCTTCCTCACCATTATCTGGTGACCTTGGGTGGCTTTTGTTTTGCTTTGGGTGGCTGCACTCCTTCCTTTCCATGCATTCCTTGCTTCCCACGCTGCCAGCTGTGGTGGGGGCAGCCCCAGGGCCCTGGACTTGGGAGGGGGATGTGGCAGGAATCAGCCCAACAGTGTATTAACCCTGTGGTAATGCTGCTTCAGCAAGAAATGGGTCATCTCCCAGCATGGCATCGCTGTGGCCTGGGGACAATGGGCAGGGGGCTGTGTCCCCTCCCCTGCACCCCCTCACTGCCACCAAGGGTGTGTTTCAGATCCCACAGGGAAAGATCTCAGTGCCCACAGGGAATATTGGGCTCTCCTGAAGCTGCAGGAGACCCTTGTGAGGGTTTGGGCTCAGGTAAACTGTCCCTTGGGGAAATAACTGAGGAATAGGGGGACAATGCTTTAGTGCCCAGGCTGGGGGTCCAGGGTGGGTTTTGGCCACTGCAGGGATTTATCCTGCACCTTCAGAGTCTTCCCCAGCTGGGAGTGGCATGGGGTGGGATCCTGCATGCCCTGGGTGGGTGTATGGATGCATCTCTCTCTCCTCCAGAAGGACAGCAGTGCTCAGTGTGCTGTCACAGGGAACATCCATCCTTGCACAGACAGATCCAGGCACTGTCCATGCCAGGGTGGCACCCTCAAGGCAGGATTGCCCCTCACTCCAAAAGCATCTCCAGTGTGCTGGACACCTATTTGAAACTCCATGGGGATGGATGAAGCTGTGTGAAGGTGTCAGGTCCTGGCACACTGGGGATGAGCTGTGACCGGGTCCCACCTGCTCGGGGAGGGCTGTGGGTGCTGTCAGTGGGGCTGAGGGGGAGCAGAGTCACCCCAGGAGTGCTGGGCACTGCCAGGCCCTCAGCACAGCCAGCAGCAGGGGCAGGGGGCAGGATGTGTGGGGGCTGAGCTGTCAGTCAGTGTATTTGCTTAGAGCAGGAGAAATAATTAGTGAGGCAGAGCAAGAAAACCCAATTCCCTCGGAGGTGGCTCATTAATAGGCTGCTGAAGGCCAAGGCTGGAGCTGCCACCACACTGTCCCCTCGCTGGGCATCTCAGCTGCCCAACCCTGCAGGGCTCTTTGGGCACATTGGTACCACCACTGCTCCCCTGGAATGGGCACAGGCAATGGGCAGAGCCCTCCCACAGCACTTGGAATTGTGTCCCCCCACTGCAGGCTCTGTCCTTTAGCATCCTGGGGTACACAGGGTCCTGTGCCCACCCCCTGAGCAAAGGGCACTGGGGAGGGGGTGAGTGGCTTTGTCCTGGTGCCAGTGACACTGTTCAGGCTGGGGGAGCACATTGTGCTGAGTATCAGGCCAGAATGGTCCCTTCCGGGCTGAAAATCCATTAACTTCCATCCTGCCCTTTTTTTTCCCCCTGCTTTTTTGTTGTTTGACTGATGCCATAATTATCTACAGCAGATGAGCTTAATTACCTGAGGTCAGCTGCAGCTTCAGGGCAGGGGCAGGAGGGGCCTGGGCTCACCTGGAACAAGCAGCTTTGCCTGTTACCTGCCCCTGAAGGTGCCACATGGGCTGGAGGGACCCCAGAGAGCTGGGGTTTGGTGCTATAGGGGCTGTAGGGACCCCAGAGAACTGGGGTCTTGCATTATAGGGGCTGTAGGGACCGCAGTGCATTGGGGCAGGCGCTATAGGGCGGGGTGATGTGTTAAAGGGGCTGTAGGGACCCCAATGGATTGGAGTTGGTGCTACAGGGACCTCAGTGCATTGGGGTGATGTGTTATAGGGGCTGTAGGGACCCCAATGCATTGGGATTGGTGCTATAGGGACCCTAATATGTTGGGGTGATGTGTTAAAGGGGCTGTAGGGACCCCAATGGATTGGAGTTGGTGCTACAGGGACCTCAGTGCATTGGGGTGATGTGTTATAGGGGCTGTAGGGACCCCAATGCATTGGGATTGGTGCTATAGGGACCCTAATATGTTGGGGTGATGTGTTAAAGGGGCTGTAGGGACCCCAATGGATTGGAGTTGGTGCTACAGGGACCTCAGTGCATTGGGGTGATGTGTTATAGGGGCTGTAGGGACCCCAGTGCTTTGGGTGTGGTGCTATAGGGGCTGTAGGGACCCTGGAGAACTGGGGTCTTGCATTATAGGGGCTGTAGGTACCGCAGTGCATTGGGGTAGGAGCTATAGGGACTCCAATGCATTGGGGTGATGTGTTATAGGGGCTGTAGGGACCCCAGTGCTTTGGGTGTGGTGCTATAGGGGCTGTAGGGACCCTGGAGAACTGGGGTCTTGCATTATAGGGGCTGTAGGGACCGCAGTGCATTGGGGTAGGAGCTATAGGGACTCCAATGCATTGGGGTGATGTGTTATAGGGGCTGTAGGGACCCTAATGCATTGAGGTTGGGGCTGTAAGGGCTGTAGGGACCCCAATGCATTGGGGTTGGTGCTATAGGGGCTGTAGGGCCTGTGGTGTTTTGGGGTTGGGGTGTTTTTGGGGGTGGAAAGAGATGGATGGATGGATGGATGGATGGATGGATGGATGGATGGATACAGGGCAGGGTGAGACCCCACTGGCAGGCAGCAGGGAAAGGAGCCTGGAGGGCAAATCCAGCCTGAGGTGCAGTCTTGGCTGTGGTTTGCTTCCCAACCATGTGTTGCCAGCCCCATCCCTGTGCTTCTCCATGACTAAGGATCCATCCCAGGTTGGGAGGTGGATGACAGCACCCCAAACCCCAAGCACAATGCCTGGAAATGGGCAACCACAAGCCCTGAAGGGTGAGGAGCCCTGTAAACCTTCTTCTAAGCCCCAAAGCCTCCACACTAGGAACGTGAGGATGAGGAGATAGGTCTGTCCATCACCTCCTCCTCACCCACTGCAGAGCCCCCACAACGCCCAGGGCTGGGGGATGTGCTGGTGCTGGTCCTGCATCCCTTCCTTGCTGTAAGACTTGAGCATCTGCACTGCCAGCATGCTTTGTGCTAAAACAACAACTAAACCAAGCAGTCAATTTTCCAGCAATTAGCTACAGAGAGAACATTTCAAGTCCTCCAAAACTCCGCCCTGCAGGATTAATTAAATCTCCCAATTAATGTCTAATTTCAATGATGATGATGGCTGTTATCATTTCATATTGATTTTATTTTTTTTCCTTTTCCATCTTAAAATAGAGCTGTTGTCCCTTCCAGGGCTGCCTTTTCCACACTCCAGGAGTTGTTTGTTCCCTCTGTTTGATTTGCCAACGTTAAACATGTGTCTGGAAAATCAAGTCTTGTTTTTCAGGGTATTGACAGGCAACAGTACTGGGCAGGCATGTGTGCCAGGGGGACCTGACTTTGTTTTTGGGGATATCTGTGCCTAAAATCCATGTCTACAGCATGAACATTCATGCAGTGAATACACTCTTGGCCCTGTGAAATTGGACTTGTGGCATATTACATTTTCCCTGCTATAAACCCAAACCCATTAGTTTCTCCCAGCTCACACAGCTATAAACTTGGCTGCTGCTTTGCTTCCAGAATAAGTCAGGCATTTATGTTTCCCAGGAGCTGCTTCATTGGTGTAATGGATGTGTAACCTCCTGTAATTGCTAAGGTTATTCCAGTGCTTGCACGCGAGCCCTTGCTCCAACACCAGCAGCTCCTCATGGCTCTAATTCCAGTGGTTGTTCGTGTGGGAGCTCAAAGGCACTGGAATGGCACTGGGAGGCTTTGTGCTGGAGTGGGAAATGGGAGTGAGGGATGGCAGGGGTGAGGGGGCTGGGAGTGGGGGTCGTGCTGAGAGCAGGAGGTGGAGGCATTGTCTGGACCACATCAGGGCCTGAACTCATCCAGGGATGCAGGATGGAGCATCCCTGGATTCTGCTCAGCCTCCTCCTCAGGCAGGTGGGAGTTTTGGGGTTGGGAGTTGGAGTCGATGATGCTTGTGGGTCCTTTCCAGCTGAGGACATTCCACGATTCTATGGTTCATTCAAGTCTCTCCATCCCCAAGGAAAGACGGGAACAGCATCCTGCCGTGCCCAGGGGAGCAAACTGGGTTTGAGACACCCATCACTGTCCTCCTCTGACCTCTCCCCTCTCCCCTTCCAGACGAGGAGCTCCCGACACTCCCAGGGCTCCCAGCCTGGCTCGACCAAGCCAAGCTCTCCTTCGCCTCGGCCGAGTCCCTGGAGACGATGTCGGAAGCGGAGCTGCCGCTGGGGTTCAACAGGATGAACCGGTTCCGGCAGAGCTTGCCCTTGTCCCGCTCCACCAGCCAAACCAAGCTGCGCTCACCAGGTACTCTCAGGCCCTGCCAGGCACCGAGGTACCCACCTGGCACCAAACACCTCTGTGGGCAAACCTGTGCCAGGTGCAGGGATGGTTTTCCTCTTGCCAAATAACCCCAGGAAGAGTGGGAGGGCACTGCAGCATGACTGAGAGGGTGAACTACCTTCAGCCTCACTGCTCCAGGGTGAGGTTGGATGGCCAGAGCTCTTGGCTGGACACCACAGAGACCTCCAAATGGTCAAACCTGCCTCGCTGTCCTCAGCACCTCTTTGCTGCTCCATGGAGAAGTCATGTGGACACACCTCATACCTTTCTGCTCCCTCTGCTTTCCAGGGGTCCTTTTCCTGCAGTTTGGGGACGAGACGAGGCGTGTGCACATCACCCACGAGATCAGCAGCATGGACACCCTGCATGCCCTCATTGTCCACATGTTCCCCCAGAAGCTCACCATGGGGATGCTCAAGTCCCCCAACACTGCCATCCTCATCAAGGACGAGTCCCGCAACGTCTTCTACGAGCTGGAGGATGTCCGGTGAGGAGAAGGGCTCAGAAACCCACCAGGGCTTGTTTTGCCTTTCTTTAAGGGCATTATGAGCAAGGAAATCAGTGGGATGAAGCAATAAAAGGGGTGTGGGTGCAATGCTGGGACTTCTGAGGGGCTTGGTGGGTGCCTGTCTAGGGTGCTCAGGCTCTGCTTCTCCCTTCAGAGACATCCAGGACAGAAGCATCATTAAAATCTACCAGAAAGAGCCACTCTACGCCTCATTCCCAGCCTCACACATCACCAACGGTGACCTGAGGGTAAGAGGGAACATGAGGGGGTCACAGGGAGAGCCTGTGGGGTGGGTGCATCCAGTGGGGTGGGACCAGGAAAGAGAGAAAGCAACAGAGTACGGTAATTTTGTGTGTTTGTAGCAGGAGGAATCGCTGCGATTTGTCTTGTCCCAAAATTTCTTTGCTGTTGGGGTGTTCAGGCAGCGGAATAGGGAACAGCCAAGGGAGGTGGTGGAGTCACCATCCCTGGAGGTATTTAAGAATTGTCTGGATGTAATACTGGAGGATATGGTTTAGGGGTTACAGCAGTGACAGGTTAATGGTTGGACTTGATGATCTTCAAGGTTTTCTCCAACCTTGAGGATTCTATGATTCTCTGAGTGTTTCCTGGGGTTCTCTGAGTGGTTTTTGGGTAGTTCCACACAGCTCCTGCCCAGTCTGGCTGTGCCAAGCTGCAGGAAGCACCTGAGGCTTCCCAGGAGCTCAGCACAGCTCCATCCCCTCCTGAGCTCTGCACAGGGACACTGAGCTGTGCCCAAGGAGATTCACATTAGATGTGAGGAGAAATTTTTCCCTGTTGTGGTGTTCAGGCACTGGAATGTTGCCCAGGGAGGTGGTGGAGTCACCATCCCTGGAGGTGTTTAA
>NW_008661328.1:0-347 GCF_000695815.1 Acanthisitta chloris
TGCCGTCCCAGGATGAAGTGGTAGGCAGTGCAAAGCCTATGGTGCCCAGCAGGGATGCCCAGGAGGAATGCATAGGGGTAGTTCCAGGCCTCTGGTGCCCAGAAGGGATGCTCAGGGGCAGTGCCAGGCCCATGGTGCCCAGGTGTGATGCCTGGGGCAGTGCCAGGCCCGTGGTATCCAGGTGTGATGCCTGGGGCAGTGCCCAGGTGTGATGCCCAGAGGCAGTGCCAGGCCCACGGTGCCCAGGTATGATGCCCAGGGGCAGTGCCCAGGTGTGATGCCCGGGGCAGTGCCAGGCCCGTAGTGCCCAGGTGTGATGCCATGGGCAGTGCCCACCCCGTACCTGC
>NW_008661329.1:0-22631 GCF_000695815.1 Acanthisitta chloris
AAGGCGAATGGACACGTTCCTAGATGTGGCCACGCGAAATCTTTTGAGTTCTTCTTGTGTTTTTCATTCGTCATAAAGCGATGAGACTTGTGAGCCCCCGCGGGGGGCACTGCCGCTCTGCCTGGCGCGTATTTGCGGTGTGTGTGAGCCTGCCCAGGGTGACCTTCCGAGGCAGGAGCGGCAGTGGGACAGCGCTGGGGACAGCTCTGCTGCTGTGCCAGCAGTGCAGGCGATAGCCAAACCCCAGCCCGTTGCCCTGGCACCTCTGACACTTACTTGTTTGTGAAGTGTCAGGTTTGTTTAGAAATATAAAAAGCTGCTTTGAATTTTTTCCTCTTCTATGAGCTGACAGTGTCTAAAATCCTCTTTATCATACAATTTTATATCTTTATACCTATACAATTAGCTTGGGAAGGTTAATGTATATTCTGATAACTTTGAACAACTAGTTTGGCTCCTTTGTTTATTTCCCCCCAAAAAACAGAGCTCCTCTTCAATGCCTTCCAGGTGCTGGATGGAAGCAAGGCAAAACACTCTTGTAGAGCTGAACCTCGCCCACTGCAGTTCTAAAGGTATTTGGGTTTGGTATTGGCAGCCTTCCAGGTAAAGTGGATTTAGGTGCCTTGGACACTTGAAAGTTTCTTGGTGATAGTCTTAAAGGTCTTTTCCAACCAAAGTGGTTCTATGATGTTATTTCACAGTATGAGTGCTGCATCAGTACTCCTAATCCTTTAAAAACAAGTACTTGCTGTTGTGAGGAATTTCCTCTCACCTTCCAGTACCTTCCTGGTAACACTGTTAAAACACTGTTACAAATTTTGTGTGACATTGAATGTGACAATGCATTGGAGTTTAATGACTGTTAATTTTAGGGTTGAAAGTAGAGAGGAGGGGAAAATGAAGAAAAGTCAGTCTTGCTTTAAACTTTAACAATACATTTAGTTAGATTAACTTCTCCAGACAAGGCTGTTTGCTAATATGGGTGTATGTTGTGTAGCTTTTTTCCAGTGACAAATGTGATTATCTGATTGATCATTTGTGGGGTGTGGAGCAAGAGCAGGAAATACTTATCTTGTCTCTGTATGAAATAAAAAGTTCTCTTCTAAGAAGTTTTGCTCTTTGGTTTAGACTAGCAAGGGAGCTGAGTGGGGTTAGAGGAGCTCACTGGTGATGCAGAGACAGTCTTGTGAGAGTTGTTGGTGCCATCAGACGTAGAAGAGAGTAAGCAGCTTGCTGGTTAGTGAGGGGCCCTCAGAACTTACATTGTTTCCTTAATTTAAGGCGTTCTAGGGGGTGGAGAAGCTTTAAGTAAAGTCAAACTACTGTTGCAAGGAGTTTTCTCATCTAGAATATGTGTGATGGAGTTTAAAGTAACATTGCTGCTAAGTTCCTACTGTATTGTGATGGAAACTCTTAAATATGAACTGTCTTCCAGTGGTCAGTAGCATTAAATATCCTGTTTGGCTGTACTGCTGGATGTGGAAGGAGGAAAGATAATCTTCAGTGCAATTACTGATATATAAGCCATGTTGTTCCTGACAAGAATCACCATTCACATTTATTTGCTAGCCCATTGAAATACACCCGATGATGTCCTCACATCCCTGTGGATGCCTTGGAGCCAAGTTGTCCTTGAACAAGAAAGATTGCAATGTCTTTTTTAAGCCACCTTATGTCTTACTTGTTATCCCTACTTGTTAACTCACACCTGGGTCAGGACGCTTCTCTTGTTTGGCTTTGTCTTTCCAGTGGGGATGATAACAATTTTTTTGCTGCCCTTGTGAATGATAATTAATGATTTAAAGACATGTGTGTGTCTGTGTAAACACAAACATCTTGGAAGATCATCTCATCTCTACAGCATGTGTGCTAAAATATGCCATTTTCTCCCAACAGAAGGAAAGGAACGCTGTGTGCTCTTTTCTCCACTGAGGTTCTCCCTGTTTCCCTGGAAGTAATCCTGGTGAAGTAATAAATTGCAATGGATGGAATCTGTTGGATATAACCTTGTGCTCTTCTGCAAAGTGAGATCCACCCACTGCTGGAGGGTTTGACTCAGAACCTCAGAAATCCCACGCTGAGTTTGCAAGGGAAGTGTCCAGCTGAGAGTGCCAAAGTTACTCTGCAAATTGCGTAAGTGGAAGATAACGTGACTGTGCTCTTGTGAAAGTGTGACAGAAGGGATTCACAGAAGTATCAAGGTAAAGGAAAAAGTTGCTGTAACCTTTTCAGCAGAGTGAAAGATTTCAGGAGGGTTGTGTCAGATGCTGCACTGTGTGAGTGTTACACTAACGCCTGTGATAAGGCAGAATTGATTTTTTTTCCCTCAGGCTTGCTCTTTCATGTAATTGGATTGTTCAAGTTTCCTGTGGACTTCAGATGTTCATTTCAAAATGCTGATGTTCCTGTATCTTTTTGAGAAGCTATTGGAATGTTTTTAAATTCCTATCCCTTCATGGATAATTCAGATTAAATGAAACAAACTTTTATTGTAGGTGGGATGAGAAGGTAACCCTGACAGTGAAGAAGAACTGTGACAAACTGAATGATGAAGATGAAGAATGCTCACTTCTTATAATTTGAAATGAATATACTTAACACAGAGAGTATAAAATAACCTGTCTCTGGGTTTGACACAGGTCTGTCATAAGGAATTGGGTGTTCTTCCTCTTCAAATTGTATCTCCCTGGATGTACATCATTACAAGCACAGTTAATCACTATGTAGTTGCTTTGTAAAGGCAGCTCTGATTATTCTGAGCTCCCTGCAACTAGCCAATTTTTGTGGAATCAGCACCTGCTGAGTGAGTACTGTTTCATTATGAGCCATATCTACAGGAATCAAAGTGTTGATGGAGAAGGGAGGGTCCAAGAACAATGTGAGCCACTGAGTTGGGAGGAAATTGAGTCTGAAGTCCATTTCCATTTTGTTTCTTTGTCAAAAACTTTGGATGTCTGAAAATTTAAAGTTTCTTAGCTTTAAGTTTTGAGCACACACTTTTACCTTTGACAAGTGAGAGTCGCAGGTGTGTCAAGCTTATGGAACTGAGGAACTTGATTTCAACTGTGGAAAATATTCTCATGCTCCTGGTCTGCTGGGGCCTGTTTGTCTGTCTTCAAGACCAGTTTCAAGATATGCTCTAAGTTGTTGCTGTTATGGCTGTAGTTGTGGTGCTTTGTCTTGGCAGAGTGTTGATCTGGGTTAGGAGTATGATAATTTTTGTCCATTAAGAGTAATTCTGTATTTTATGTCTACACTTGCTATGGTTCTCCAATGATATAACAACAAGAACTAATGATCACCATAAATCCATCCATTGCCTTTGCAAGACTTTAATGAGAGGGTCTTCTCTTTGGTTGAAATTCTGGGAGTGCTGGAAATAACACTGTGCTTTGCATTCTGTACTCTAGAGTTATAAAGCCTTTAGCACAAGGGTGTGCTCCTGCTGGATGCTCACATGAAGCTCAGCACAACAGGTTCTTGATGTGTCTTGAGACTCAGGGCACTGCCTGAATGTATATAATGATGTTTATGTCATTTCTGAATGGTAGTGTGATGGTTTTTCTTTTCATCTGCAGAACAACCTGGCTCAAGCAAGACCCAGTTTTGAAGCAGGTGGTAGTACCTGGACTCTGCTTAAACTGCTGTTGTCTGTTGAGTTCACACACACAAACAAGGTATCATCTTCTTAATAGAAAAAGGCATCTGTACTGTGTTCTCCAAGTGCTTTCTGTATATGTGTGTGCCTGTTTGTTAAATAGACCCTTCCTTCCTTTGGGAAGCAGATTATGATGAGGGGAGAGTTACCTCTGGGTCGTGGATTTTGGCATGTTTGTATATGGAGTGTTAGGATGCAAGGTGAAAGATGATTTAAGGTCTGCATGAAGGGAAATTGTGACAATTGTTCTTTCTTCTCTTGTCTTTGTTTGCAAGTCTTTTTTTACAGCAGAAGGGAAAGGCTGTAACTCCCTTCCCACACAGGCTCTGAATAATGTGTGTGTTAAATATTGCCTCAACACTGAATTACAGTTATGATAATAAAATTTAGAGCTTCAACAAAACTGCAGCTAAGACATAAATTTGCTCTCTTTTTGCTTACAGTGTGGATTTTACTGGGTTACATTACCCTGTTAGCAGTAATCCTAACCTGACTGGAGGAGGAGGACAGATAAGAATTTAAACTGTTCCCTATTTCTTCAGCTCTTGTCAGACTGCTATTCAGACAGTAATTCTTGGAGAACAGTCTGATGGTTATGGTTGAGAGGGATGTAAGAAGTGCTCTTTATCATAGGCTTGGTTAGTCTGCTCTGAACACAAAGTATTATTCTACTCCCACCTCTCTGCGCTCAGCCAGAATAGATTATAAAGTGAGTGGACAAGTTGGTTTAGTGGAAGCAGGTGTTCAGTGCTTCAGGCCACACTGTAAAATGACCTAAAATGACAACAGTTAGACATTTATCTTGGACCTGATGTGTCCATGGGCCATTTCCTTGCAGGGCAGTTCAGCCAGTCCCTAAGCTCTCTGAGAGGATGAGCTGCCTCAGAGCCTGTAGTGTCCTTGTCACGTGAGGTACTACTGCAGTATGCAGAACACCTCAGCATTGCTTGGATAGTTGAGGCACACTGTCTTTCAGTGTCTTCAGAAACTCTTTGGTTATACTGTCACAGAAAAGAAGCATTTATTTGAAAGCTTGAAAAATCTCTAAGGCATTTGGCTGGACTAAAGGCATTTTTTTGTCTTTCTTAAGTACCTGTTCATTATAACAGAGAGAGTGATGAGAATGAAGTTGTGATACCTTTTCAAGGAAAAGCTGTTTTGGCAGAAGTGAACACACCAGTGTGAAATCACAGACCGGAACAGTAATAAGAATCTAATACAGCAAATGTTTCATGCTGTAGTCTGATAGCAAATTTGGTCAAGACTATGTAAGTTAAAAACATCAACTCTTCAATAATCTGGTTTCTGTATACATGACTAGTGAACTTCCTGGTTTCAGGGAAGCAGGTCTCTAATTTAGGAATTGAGTCATACTAAAGGGAATTGAAATAATGCAGTGAGTTACTGAACAGCAGACTGCAAATATAGCCAACTGGTAGAGTGCAGGAGGTGGTTGTGAAGAAATAGGTCAGCTCTGCTAAGATACAGGATTCATACCCTGGTTTTGTGCTAGTTTTTCATGTTAGAAGCTCTCACACCCTGTGATATTTGAAATGGAATAGAACCTGTCTTGGTATGACTTACAGAAGGTCAGGTCATTAAAATGACTTGTTGACACCTTGTGGAAATCAAGCACCTCCTTCAGGCAGAGCATCCCTATCTCTGAGCACCTTCATGTGTGTCATTTCAATCCCAGTTCTGAATAACTTCTAATGCAGGCTGAATTGAAAAAGAAGAAGAGAGCTGGAACTAACACTCAAAGGCTAGCCTTCTCTTTATTGTAAAACTCAAAACTGTGTGTGTCAGTTTGAGTTGCAAAGAAGCTGCTGCTTCAGAAGTTGGTAAAACGTGTTTGTATTTTACTGTATTTTAAAAGTCACATATGGCATCCATCATGATGATTTCTGAACACATTCTGCCTAAGAGTTGAAAATGAGGGTTTACTATTGTCTTGAGGCTTTGAGTGATGCATTTTTGAAGTGTTTCAGTAAGTTGTTAAAGAGCAAGGACTTAAAAATACACTTGTCTTAAATTTTCAGACATGTGAGTTGTAAGTGATACTCATAATAGCTTTTACTGACAGGCGTTGACAAGAAAACTGCAATGAAGCAAAGAAAAGGTATTTCATGTACTTGTGGATTGTTGTGCAATATTTTCTGCCTTGGAGCTTCTCCCATGTTTTAAGAGTACTTTAGAAACAGTGAAAGGCAGAAACCCTGTTATTCACAATCTCTGTTAAAGGAGCATTGACAGAAATTTTCTTGTCATTCTTGTTTTTAGGACTTGCTCTTCTTTCATTACCAGTGTTCTCATAATTACACCATTTCTGTGGTTTTATTTTTTTTTCTGTGGTACAAGATCTTTAATAATGAATTTACTCAGAAATCCTCCTGGCTGTAAAATGTCTTGGCAGCACTTTGCCACTGTCTGGAAGACTTTGAGCTAAGATGTTAAACTGTTAGGGCCAATTTGGCAGGATATGACTGGTGTGGGGAAGTGCTCATGTGAGTGTAGGGTGGAATCATTTAACCTTTTGGAGATAAGTTAGCTGTACAAAGTGTATGGTAGTGTTTTTATTTAGGCCTTCGATAACAATATGCAGGTGTTTTTTTCTGCCATATCATCTTGCATCAGTGAATTGTTATCTCTGACTAAGCTCTTGTAGGATCTGCAGCTAGTAATGCAGGAAAAATATCTAAATGCCATAAACACTGCTTGGTTTTGAGCATAAATAAATTATCTGCTGATCTGTGGTTTAGAAAGGCACATTATGGTGCTGTGAGAAATGGTTTTCTTTTTCGCCTATTGGCAGCATAAACTGACCTAGATTGCTCCTCTGACCTGTTAAATCTTGTCGTTTCTTTGTTTCACTGGGTGGTTCCAAAGTTCCCCACACCTTCCTGCTGTTCTGGAGGCTCATTTTCTTATGCCAATTTGAAAAAATCTGTAAACCAGTAGAATAGCTCAGAGAATAGTGTCCTTGTGAGGGCTGTAAATCCTGCCTTGTATCAGGGCATGTGTTCTGTTGTGGGCAGCTCGTGGTGGTTGTCAATGAGGTTATTCCAGTGCTTTGCCTTACTGTGCTGTGAGAAGAGGATTCAGTATAGATGTGTAATTGTTTCCTCCTGTTTTTGCTTTTGTTTATGTAACATCCCCAGAACTGTTAATTAGCACCTAAATTGTCTTTTTAGATTTCCTCTGATATTTGGAGAAGAGGTGGCAGCCTGTGATAAAGACAAGCAGAGAAACTTTTGGATAGATAAGATCATAAACACACAAGAGCATGTGCATTATCTCCTGAAGTAATTAATTGCTAAAGTCTCCTTTCTGTTCTGCCACACAGAGATGGTTAGCAGTCAGCCTCTCCCCATTGCAGACAGCGGGAAAAGGAAAAAGAAAAAAAGAACCAGAGCCACAGATCATGTCCCTGGGAAGTTTGAAGGTTGGTGACAGCTTATAAGCTTTAAATTGTAATGGTCTGCTTTGCCTCTGCTCTTCTTCCTGGTTTTCTTAGCTAAACATTGCTGTTTCACAAACATTATAAGTTGACACTTCTGTTTTTCTTCATCCCCCATGTTTTGGTCTTTGGTTTCTTTTTTTCCTCTTAGTGGTGAAGTCTGAATCCTATTCATAATCTGTTTTGGTGTGGGATTGGGTGGTTTTGTTCATTGGAGGTTTTGCATGTGTTTGGGTGAGGGATTTTTGTAGGAACAGTGCTGATGTCAAAATGTTTTGATTGAGTAGATATGAGCAGAAATACTGTGAAGCATTGTAAGCAAAATATAGACAAAGCTGGATTGAGGTTTACTCTTAATTTTCTTGGAACTTGCAAGAAGGAAGTGAAAAATGGTGCACAGTTAAGAGTGGCATATCTACCTTAACACTGCATAAATCTGAGGGATGCTCATTAGTTAAGTAGCTCATCTTGATGTTGTTCACTGAAATGCTTTGACTGATGTGTCCTTTCTGCTGGATTTCTTCGGCAGACTTGTACAAGCTGACTGCTGAGCTCCTTGGTGAGGGAGCATATGCTAAAGTTCAGGGTGCTGTCAGCCTCCAAACTGGGAAAGAATATGCAGTGAAAGTAAGTATAGAGGAAAAGCAGGATCACTTCTGTTGGTAATGTGTCTTTTCTGTCCTAGTATCTCAGTGAGAACCTGTAATAGAGTGGGTAATAGCACAACCATTTAGGAAATTTTTGGTGCTTGAAATGAACCTTTTTTACGATTGTTGAAATAACCTGTTGTCTTAAGTATCATGTCCAGAGTGAACCTTGTATCAGCTGCAGATAGAAGTCACAAGTAGTCAATCACTGTGTGATGTTTAGATCTCAGGGTAAGCTTTCCTCTCATGCCCTGATTTGATTGTAGTCCCACCAGTTTTTCTCTCTTCTTACAAAAGAAGAGGCTTAGTCATTATACAGCATAGCCTACCTAATAATGCAAGCTTTTGGGTGCTGCTCTGAGTTCAGAGAGCATCAGCTACTGCTGCCATTCATGTAAAGCTGTTTCTTATGTTTTGACAGAGGTGAATCTTCTGTAATATCATTACATTAAGTATGAGGACTCACAGATTTGTGGTTATCCTGAGTCCCTCATTTATTTACAAACACAAGTAGTAGCAATAGGAAAGCTTTTTAAAAAACATAGGCACAAAATTTTAAGTCCCTTTAAAAATCTAGTTCTATAGATGCTGTAATTTTGTCTGTACTTTGTAAAACTGTTGAGGTTGAAAGTCTGAAATAAACTGTGCATTATGAATTAGATGTGATCAGATACCAAGCCCCATGTAGTACTGGTGAATGGTTGCCTGTTCTGCACCAGAGAACTCAAGGTGTGAAAATATGAAACCAATACTGGATACAGATGGTGGTGATATTTGTGGTAATGTCATGAGCTTTCAATTTATGTAGGAATCATTCAGTATTGGTCTCTGTGGAAAGCCCTTTTTCTTGCCCTCTGTCAGCTTGAGGACTGCGTGAAGGAAGGTGACTTCTGACAGCACACAAGGGCTCTGAGATTTAGTGTATTTTTTCTTTAATACAGTAGGTTCTATTATTGGGTCTCCATAAAGTTTACACTATGAACCAAACTCTCATTTTGGGGTGAATTTGGTACTTTTTCCTTAAATACCTATAATGACAAATCTCTTCTTTTTGACTGTTCTGGTGGCTGATGTGATTCAAGTATATTTTTATTACAACTCAAAAGGATATCCTGCTCTGCACATTGCGGAGTTAAAATGGTGCACGAAGAAGCTTGTGGTAACTGGTCAGTGGCTGTATAACATGTGGGTTTAGTTCCTATCTTCTCTTCCTGTCCTAATTTCTCTTGTCCTTTGAATGCCTTCCAGGACTCTGCTGACACTGCTCTGCTCTGTAAATAAATGTGAGATGAGAAATGAAATAAACAAACAAAGTTGGAGTGTTTCTCTAGGGTGGGCATGCCTGAGATTCAAGCCTTGGAGCAGTTACCTAAGTCCAGAGCCACATGCACAGTTCTGCAGTACTTTTTAAAATACGAGCTCTCTCTCTGTTCACAGATCATTGAAAAAAATGCTGGGCACAGCCGGAGTCGTGTTTTTCGTGAAATAGAAACACTGTACCAGTGTCAGGGTAACAAGTGAGTATAGTCTTTTCTTTGTTTATTTAAAGAATCTTGATGATTTTTTTCAATTTTTTAAGCCTCTTGTGTGTGTGACAAGGTTAGAAGCTTTGTGGTAGTCTCCTTAAAACCAGTTAGTTAATCTAGACTTGACCTGCTCAAAATAAGAATTTCCCCTTCTCTTATCCATGAAATTTAGGGGAACTATTTACAGATTAAAAGTTACATAACTCAATTAGCAGCCAGGTCAGTGTAGCCTGGATGTGCTTCAGTGACGCATGGCTTTTGTCCAAATGAGGAACTAGTATTTTGACACTCTCCCCTGTGATTTCACTATCAGCAAAAGCTAACCTGATACCAGCTGCTGTTGAAAGGAAGTCTTGCCATTCCTTTCCCTCATGTGTGGTTCATCTTCCTCTTTGTGTCAGCCCTTTCTGCTTTTGCACTGGAACTCCTAGGTCAGCCGAAAGCTAATTTAGTTCTCACTTGGATGTATGCTGACTTCATGTAGCCAAAGGATGAAGCAACTTTAAAGCTGCTACTCATGTCTTAAGAGGAGGAAAAGCTGTGCCAGGCACCGGCATCATGCTCTGGGATGAGTTTAAGCCAATTCTGAGACTACTTTTAGATGTCTGTTAATCTAGAATGTGTACAACAGCTGTTACATATATTATAATTGTGCAGCTTATTGAGCCTTATTTTACAAATTCTCAGTATAACATAGCGAGATAATTTAAAAACAAATTTGTTCATCAAAATCTTGGGCTTATGTTGTGCTATGGAGGAACAGATTAAGTCTTTGTTCTCTTGTGAGGTTAAGAGCATGTGGTCATCCAGTACACAGCTGATGAAAGGCTCAAGCTCTCATGTCCACATACAGAATTTGGGTTTTGTGTGTACTATTAATTGTAGAAAATTGTGACTTAGATGTTTGACATTCTCAAGACAACTTGGGGAGTTTGTGCTGCAAAGACTGTACATGACTGACACAGGAGTTAGTCTAAAAATGGCAACTAAGGCACTGGATTTAATATCCTTTTGACAGATGCCTGTCTGCTTTGAGCCCTGTGTGTTTTGCTTTGTGATTTCCAGAGAGAAAGATTGCAAATTTAATATTTTTTTTAAATTCTGCCTACAGCACAGATGCAATGTTCTGAATTATTAAATACAACCTATTACCAGTTATCTTCCTGTCAATTGAGCAGTAGCAGAACTCTCACAATCTTGTCTGATTTTAGTGTTTGATCTGTTTCCCATGCTTAAATTCAGTGTGAGCTGGAAATGTGGTTTTGATGCCATAGGCAACCAAAGCAGCTTGTTTAATTAGAGCTTTCAGTTTTGGTTACTTCTGGCACTTCCTAATTATCCATACTGAAACTTTATTATTGTGTGTACACTCTGTACTTGTTTATTCTATTTCCCTTTTCTTGTTTCTTCTTTTAAAGGAATATTTTGGAGTTAATAGAATTTTTTGAAGATGACGCAAGATACTACCTTGTCTTTGAGAAGCTGCGAGGAGGTACTGTGCAGAAACTGTGCCTCTGTTCATTGAATCCTTTTGGTCCCATTTATCTCAGTGTTTTAAAGTAGAAAGTGAAAAGCTTGTTTTAAATGCTTGAGAATTTCAAGACAAGAAGTAGAGGAAATACTATACAAAGCTAGAAGTTTGATTATTCTTGAGTATTGATGGGTCTGGTCATGCATTTGCAATCCTTTTCTGTAGTTAAGTGATGGAAATGTCAACTCTGTTTAAGTAGAAGGTTTGAAATATAGTAGGTTAGTTATTACCTTAAGGCAAGGGGGGAGACACAGTATGTCAGGTATTATGCATGATCCTAGTACAGCATCCATATACTCCAGTATTTTCCCTTGATGTAGGGTTGACTTTGGTTCCTGACACTCATGGAGCACTGCTATGAAAATCATCTTCATTCTGCCTGAGGTCGCTATAATGGTGAAGCAGTGTTCTTGTGGGTGCTTGAGGGCCCATCAAGTGAACCTGAGTGGTCACTGGGTTCCAGCACACAGCACTCACCTGGGGAATGGGAAGGGTGCATCAAGCACTGTGTGGATTTCCTCACATTTGTCTGCATTGAGTATAATTACAGTACCACTAATTAGTGTGCAAAACCCTGGGTTAAGTGTGGCTGACCCTTCAAAGAGAAACTGAGCTTCTGAAGGTGTATACTTCTATCCATAGAACATCATCTATTGTCTCAGGTCAAGAAGGTTTTCAGTAGCAAACTACATGTGGAAGAAACACAGATTCTTTCTGCATAGATGCAGAACTATTTTTTAAAGAGAAGAATGCGTGTTTTTCTTGAGTAAAAGCTTTTGTTTACCTTCTCTCAAAATTACTGCATCATTTCACTGTGTTTTCCTCTAACACTTTGTCTTAATGCACAGACTTCTTTGACAAATTAGCTGTAATGGGACTTGATTGAGATGCATCTGCATTTGTCTATTTTCTTATCTCCATGTTCTTCCATTAGTTAGCCCTCTTTGGCTGTGAGTCTGTAGTTGTCAGTGTTCCTTCATGGCTGCTACACCTTCTTTGGTCTCTTAATTACTGTTTTTACAGTGGTCAGATAGGACTGGGGCTAGTTTTCTCTTTGAAAAAATCAGTATTTGAAGTGTTAGGTATGTGGGTTTGAAGAAAGAAATAATGGGAATTAGGGGTCAGATCAGCCTCTGATGCACTAGAGATTCTGTTGTGAGTGACACAGCTAGCAAGAATGAGAGCATTAATCTTCAATGCAAGCCTTACTTTAGTAACTCCAGTCTTGGAGACTGATGTTATGCTCCAACACTGTAGGTAGTTTGGGCTTTCCATTTTCAACTTTGCCTTCCTGTAGCTGTAGAGACTGAAGGAGTTCTGCTCCTGTTTTATCTGTGTGTTCAGTTCACTGTGTATGCAGGAGTCCTTGTCCTTGTCTTTGTCTGACAGCATTTTATAATTGAAAGAGTTTGAAGCCAGATTATTATACTGAACTTGCATGACTTAAGAGCCTCATCCTGCTTTTTTTTTCCCCCCTCTAAAATGCATTTTGGGAAGTGCTATATGATGCTTTCTCTCTGAATACTGGAGAGATGGCAACAACTGTGGCAGGAGTGACCTGCTATTCTTTCTTTGTGAGAACTCTCTACGTGGGCTGAATATTAAGTCAGTAGAGTGTGTTTTCATTGATATTGATATAATTCTTATCTGAGAGAGTTTGAACACCAGCTCTACTTAGAAAAGTAATTTGAAATAAACCTGTGGAGTGAAATGAGCACTTCAGGTGGCTCAGTATTGTTTCCTGAAGTGTGGGGATGGAAACACTGAACAACGGTTATTGCTTTCTAAAGGTGCAAAGAACAATTACGCCAGGAAAACCCTTTGAACTCTGTGCCCTTAAGAAATCTGCAGCAAACTAGAAAGTGGTGTTTTTGCCAAGGGAAACTTTCTGTATTTGAAATCTAATAACCTGGTCCAAAGTGGCCTTCTTCCACCCATCTGAGACATATCTGAGGAGTCTTTTGTCCATCTCTCTTCTTTTTGACTGTCCTTCCTGTTCCCTCTCTGAGTCATTGCTGTGGAGCAGTGACAGCAGCACTGATGGTATAAGAATAGGAATTTCCCAATGGGAGATTTCCTTCCACATCAAGAACCAAATAATAAAAATTAAGTCACCTGAGACAGAAAATGTTTAGTGCACTGGGGCTAATAACAAATAGCAGTACCTTCTTGGATGTCTCTGCCTGATTACTTTTATAAGTATACCTCTCTGAGTAGGAAAACGGAAGGCAGTAGTAAGGCTATTTAGGGGGCTTGAATCTCTGTGGACTACATGTAATTGAGTTTTTAAAGATGTTTTTAATCTGAGCAGATTGATTGAATTCATTTAAAGAAGATAAGGAATCAAATTTCCCTTTTTTCTTTTTTAAAG
This sequence comes from Acanthisitta chloris, assembly GCF_000695815.1. NCBI lineage: Eukaryota > Metazoa > Chordata > Aves > Passeriformes > Acanthisittidae > Acanthisitta > Acanthisitta chloris. Next base: position 13,191 of record NW_008661329.1, read on the forward strand.
GGATACCAGTGGGGCTCTGCCTGCAAGCTACCAGCCCTTCAGTAGGTTCCAGTTAGAGAGGTCTTTTGTCAGATTTCATGTCAGTGAGAATTGTAATGTGTATTTAAAGGGGAAATCTCTTTTGGCTTTGATGGTGTTGACACACACACACACACAAATATATTCTTGACTTTCAGTGCAGGGTTTCAATGGTGACATTCTACAAAATGAGGAGAGTTTGTTCAATCATGACTACCTGTGACCTGAGGGAGGTTGGGTTTTGCTGTAGTGCTATGTACATCCTTAGCTGATGTTTGAGTTTTACTAGTGCTATTAGCAAGTTTCTACTGTTCACAGTGTGTGGAAAACAGGCCAGTTGTGTGCTGGGGCAGTAAAAAGTGATTGCTATTCGTGCTGTGCTTAAACTAGAGCTGCACAGTTTGAAAATTATGTTCTAGCACACTTGAGTATTGAAGCTGCTCAGTTACACCTTTTTCTTTTTGGTCATTCCCCTCTTTGGTCCACAGAACTTGCCTGCTGTGAAAGGCTGTTAGGAAAAATGAGAAATGAGGTTATGGATTCATGACACTTGGAACTAGTTCATCACATCATTATTTTCTGGGGCTCCTTTCATCCGAGAACATGGGATTGTGACACTTCAGTGTCTGTCTCGTAAACATACTAGGATGGAGTATTAGTTGCAAATAACTTTTCTAAATGACTTCTGGCCCTGTTCACACTGAGATCAGCTCTCCCTTTATGGCAGACTAGTAGTGGCTATTGCATTTTTGTCTGTGTATTGGCAAAGCCTTTTCTCAGCCTGGACAGCTTTCTTACTGAGGTTTTCCCTTTCACCTGGTACTCTGACAGGTTCAATCCTGGCCCATATACAAAAGAGGAAGCACTTCAATGAACGAGAAGCTAGCAAAGTGGTGAGAGATATTGCCTCTGCTCTGGATTTTCTTCATACTAAAGGTAAGTGCAAGCTGTTTCCACCTTTACTAGCTGATGTTGTACACTTAGGTCATGAAGCACATTAATCTGTAAGTAGTTTGCCTTTGCTAGCATTTCTGTTTACAGCAATATGAGATGACTTAAGCTGTTTTCCTCTGTAATGCTATTTTAATAATGTGATATTCTAAGTAATCAGCTGTGTTAAGATGCTATAGCCTTTTCAAGAAGAAAAGTTAAATCTGCATCCAGGGAGAATTAACAGTAGGGTTGAGTCTGTTTGCTTAGTCTTGTTACCTAAGCCACCATGTAAAGGTTACTCAAAAGGGAGCTAATATTGTTTTTAATTTCCTCCTCTTTCAGGTCTACACAGACACTTTTCTGTATTTATTCAGAATTTGTGTTGGTTACAAGACCCATTTGTTTGCAGTAGCTTTTGCTCTCCACATTTAAGTCCTCCATTGTTAAATTGAGAGACCTACAGTGAGCCATAGCCCTTGTTTGAAGGTGTCCTTGTTTCATTTGGAATCTGCTGAGATTTAAAAGCAATTCTGTTTGTAGAGGTTTTTTATGTTAATGTGTTCTGCTGCTTTTTCTACTTGGGAGTACTTGTGTTTGATTTCAAAGTTCCTGTGCATTGTGCTCATCCCAGAGTACATGTTCATGTTGAGTGTGATGGATACCTTTAGAGTCTTTCCTATGTCATGATTATCAGTCCTTGCAGCTTCAGTTAATGTTACAGCGACTACCTCTGCATAGTATGGCATGTAACTGGAGGCTATGTTTATTGGTTATTTATTTTGATAAATTTTTCTCTTCCTTTATTCTGCCATTCTGATTAGCCACGTAGATCTCAGCAGTTCTACGTTTGCTGCCTAAGTTGTTTAGTAACTGGGCCCAGTTCAAAAAGTGTTCAGTTGCAGTCTGTACTTGTCAGGACTGCTCATATGCTTGAGTTGCACTTACAGGCCTGGCACCTCGATAGGCTGAACCCATTAAAAAGGAAAGTGTAGCAATGCATAGGGAATAAAGTGGTAAACCTCAGGAATATGGATCTTGTCACATGTTGTGACTGTTAGGAGAAGTTAATTTGAATGTGGAAACATACTTAGTTTGGATTAAGATTCTCTAATCTTAATAGCATGTACTAGCAATCTTCATAGCCTGTCTGTGTGGTAACTCAGGTTCAAGCCTTCAGAGAAAGTACTCTTTGAATACTTTGAATGCCTTTAGAAGATTTTGACTTTGAGATATGGGGCAGATAAGGAATGGGAAACTTAGGCTGAGCATGTGGAGAGATTCTTATTTGATGTTTTAGGGCTATAACAGCTGGAAGTCTAGGTACTCTGTTCAAGGAAGTTTAACATGAACTCATCTAATAATTTCTGTAGTTCTCTCTGAGCTTTTAGTTTTAATTCCCCTTTTCCTAAACAAGAGGAGAGTGATTCATTCAAATGGCTGTAGAGCAGCAGTCTGCTTGCTTGTTGTTTGCTGTGAACTGGGACAATGGGAACACTGCTTGCAGCATCATGGCTGTGGCTAAAGCTACATCCCCTTTCATTTTATTGTTCTCTTTATGGTTCTTCCGTGTGACATTAAAATAATTAGTAAGTAGCATACAGAACACTAAAGTAAACAGGAAATTAAAGCAGTTTTATTGCACAGCTTAATGGTGAAGTGCTATAGCTAAATGCTTGAAAAAAAATTTGAATGAGGACAGCTAATTCTTTTGCCAGGAGTAGTTTAAAACTCAGCTGGATGATAATACAACCTTACACCCACTTGGGATGTGTGTGCTTTATTGCAAATAATCCACTGGAGGATTGTTTAAAGGCAGTTGTTTTCTCAGCACTGTGTGCAACCACAAAATAAGATGTTACATAATCAGACATTGGAATTCAAATAGTACAAAAAGATGCTGTTGGGTTTCCCATGGCAAGGCAAGCCAACTCTTCGGAGTTTTGTCAGCATTTGCTGTAAATGTTAGCACAGGCCATCTTGCTGGATTCTTTATGCCAACTTCTGTGCATGAGCAATGTGGACTGTGTCATTATGAGCTCTGATTCCTTTAGGTCAGTGCTATCCTGTTATGTTATATTTTAAGTCATGTCTTGTGGAGTGTGCTGAACAAAAGATGTTAAAATCTCCCTTACCTAGGGTTCAGTAGGATTTTCTTTCTCATCCTCTGAAGTAGTATCAGGTGTGCTTAGAGTGTAATTTTTTTAATCATGGCTAGAGTACAGTTAAATTACAGCCAAGCTCCTCATTTGATTTGATTTTTTGCCTCTCATTTTCTGCCTTGCCATTGAATTTGATCATATTAAATGGAGAACTTCCAGAATTTGTGTGTTTAGGCATTTGAAGAGCTGCTTTGGCAATGCAGAACCACCTTTGCATATGAATTCCAGGAATAACTTTGTGCTTCCCTGTTAGGTTTGCCTATTCTTATAGCAGTTGAATGAAGAAACCCTTTGTTTGTTTTTCTTTTGCTTTTCTTCTGCATCTCCAACTGAACCTGTAATTTTTCTTTTGCTTCAGCAATGAGTATGTGGCTCAAAGGGATATTTTTGCCTGGAAACTCAGGGCTTTTTGTGGAGGAGAGTGTCTCAAGTGTTCTCTGTGCTGGTAGGAGTTCAGCAAACCACCAATTGGTTCATCTGGAAAGAAGGACCTTACTGTAAAAGGCACAAAAATCTTTTGATTAAACTATGTAAACAAATAAACTTTCCTATCAGTCAGTCATCTTAATAAGCTGGTTGTAATTAACTTAATCAATTTAGGCCAAGCCAAAATTTTCTGGTGTTAGGTGGTTCTTACTTACGTGACAGACTCTTATGTACAGTAAAGGATGATAAAGGTATAGCAGGGTGCAACAGTTACTTCTAACAGATACACTTTAAAATAAAATTATTACATTAAAGGGGGGAGTGTTTAACACACTCAGGCCTGGAATATTTCCTAGGTCACCTTGTAATACAGAGAAGCTATAGGAAATAAACTGGGAGAGTATCCTCTCTAATGAACATTTGAACTCTCTGTTTAGGTATTGCTCACAGGGATCTGAAGCCTGAAAACATCCTGTGTGAATCTCCAGAAAAGGTGCTGCTCTGGTCTCGTAACCTTCTGAACTGTATTTTTTTGAACTTGGTTTCCAAAACCAGTGCTTGTCTTTTCTGTTCTTGAAAACTTTTGAACCCAGTAGTGAACTTCAACAAAATTTAATAGAACTGAAGTTTAAAAGAGAGTAAATTCTTTGAGCTGTGGAAATATGAACATCTGGCTGAGAGATAAAAGGCCGACTGACCATAGAGAGGGCATGGCAATTACAACCCAGCACCTTATCTCTTCTGAGCCAGTACCCAGATGGACAGACAACATTTACAGGCCAGCTGGTCACATTATGTGACCAGTTCCCAAACTTCCCTGATGTGTACTGGCACTTGCCTAACCAGATAAAAAAATAATGTGACAGGATCAGATGCTGGTGTTGTGGGGCAGCTGGGGCAGAGGAGGTGAAGGCACAGAGCAGAAGATGGCTGTAAGAGACTGGGGTTTCACTAGCTACTTATGTTCTGTCCTGGGGTATTCCACTTCATAAGTGTATGTATTCATATATATTGCATTAATCCCAGCCTTCCTGACCTTTTTGTATTTTGTCTTTGTTTTTAGATATCACCAGTAAAAATATGTGACTTTGATCTCGGTAGCGGAGTGAAGCTGAACAGTGCCTGTACTCCCATAACCACTCCCGAACTAACGACCCCGGTGAGAGACCTATTGTGGCTTTGTGCTTTTTTTGTGCTACCATAAACCATTTTCTCTTATCTCCAGAAAGCTTCTCAAGGGCTTACTGCCACTACACCCAGTGGTGGATAGTTTGTTTCAAATGAGTGTGTGTATGATAAGTACTGTCTTGGTTTCCCAGTCATAGAACGAATATATGAAAGCACAGGAGCTTAGCGTGTTAATTCTCCTGTTGGCTAGCAAGTGACACATTGGTCCTGCTCATCTCTTGCACAGTCAAATGAGGAAGCTTTTCGTGCACTTTTTTTTGGGTGCTTATGGACAGTTCGAACCTTAGTTTTGTGTTCATTTCCCCATGTTTGGGTTCTGTAACTAAGTCCCATGAGCTAAGGGGAGTGCAAGCTTTGTAATCAGCATGTGGCTTTATAATACACATTAGTTTGAGAAGTTGCAGTCCTATGCTTTTGGCATTACTGTGAAAGAAAAACCTGACAGTGTTGCAGGACTCTTACAGAAATCACCTCCAGTGATATACTTTTTTACTTTCTGAAAAGCCTGATAACTAATGGATAACATTTAAAAACCTGAAAGATGTAAATTAATGCTTTGACCTTGTCTTAAGTGATCGTAGAGTCATATGGAGCACCTTATGATGCTGTTAAAGGCAATAAGGACTCCTTTGCTTCTATTAAGTCTTTGTTCTCCTTACACCTGAAATATGCTAATTTTCTCTCATGCAGTATGCTCACAAAATGTTCAAAGCTCTTGGCAATTCCTTGACAGGAATGCATCAATTGGGATTTGGCATAGCAAAATCAGACCTGCAGTGAAAGCCAGCAGTAATCTTCAGTAGCCCCTGATGGCTGATTCTGTTTTTAGACCAACCCACTTGGTATAAAGTGAGGAAAATGATAAATGCAAAGCTTGTTTTGATGTGACTTTCCCTTTGAAAACTTGCTTGAATTTGGTTTCCCAGTGTGGGTCTGCAGAATACATGGCACCCGAAGTCGTCGAAGTCTTCATGGAGGAGGCTACATTCTATGATAAGCGATGTGACCTGTGGAGCCTGGGAGTGATTCTGTACATCATGCTCAGTGGTTACCCCCCGTTTGTGGGCAACTGTGGCACAGACTGTGGCTGGGACAGAGGAGAAGTCTGCAGAGTTTGCCAGGTGAACGTGCATGTCCTGGGCATATGGGGAGGGCATAGTTTGCCCTTGAGCTTAGGGTGTAAGACTTGCCATAATGTCAGCAGTGGAGAGCTGTGTCTGTGACCCAGGCAGTTATTTGGGAGGATCATTTGTCACTGAGAATTAAGGGTGGTAATATAGAAGTTGAGTGATACCACTTTCTAAAGTAAGGTTGGGCAACTGCCTTTCTTCCTGTTGTAAGACCTCTAGAGTTTCTCCTCGTCCTCTCCCCAGCCCTGCAATCTTCCTGTGTTCTGTGAATCTTAATCTGGTTTATGGTCATTGCTGCAGTTCCTCAGATACAAGTTGAGCCTTATGAGAGTCACCATGCAGGGTCTGAATTTATTCCTTCTGAAAACGGAGTACTTTAGCTGCCCTGGTGTGAGTGGGAGGGGAAGGTGTTTTCAGCAGACAATGTACCATGTCCATCTGAGGATGCACTGAATCACTCTCCATTGATGCCTGTCACTCTCCATGGCTGCCCAAGGAGACTGAGTGGCTTCGTTTGTCACCCTCCACATTAGGCGAATAGAAGTGAGTGAGAGGAGTCTCACCTGAGAAGTCTTTTGGTTGCACTGCATTTCAATTTAAGAAATTTTCCTTTACTAGAACAAGCTTTTTGAGAGCATTCAGGAAGGCAAGTATGAGTTTCCTGACAAGGACTGGTCACATATATCCTCTGAGGCCAAAGATCTCATCTCAAAGCTGCTGGTTTGTGACGCCAAAGAACGACTTAGTGCTGCTCAAGTTTTGCAACATTCGTGGGTTCAAGGAGTATGTATCCCCCTTTATGTTTTTCTAAGGGTTGTTATTCTTTCAGAATGACAAGCAAGCTGTTCCATGTCTCTGAACTTTTAATAGTCATTGTGTTTTAGTGCTCTCATCTTGATTAATTAAATGATACACAGCAGCTTTGGTTTTTTCTGTATGGTAAATATTTGGATGAATCTGTCAACCTTTAAGTGTTTGGTTTGGGTTTTTTAATAATTGCTTTGTGCATTTTAAATAGCTTTCTTGTGCATACCAAGCAGTGCAGTACACAAATTACTGTGGTACTCTTTAGTGCAGTAATGCAGAATGCTGGTAGATATGGTTTTAAAAGAACAGCAGTGTCCTCTTTTGCTATAGTTCCCAGGTCAGGAATGAAGGAATGGACCCTCAGGAGAGATTCCAAAGCTGTAGTCTTGTACCTGCAAGCAGTGAAATATCCTTGTGAGAGGAGACAGATTATGAAATATGTTTTGTAAAAAAACAATGATTTGTAAACCTGCAGTGAATTAGTTCATGGGCCATATCTGTTTTAAAGACTTGGGGGAGTCACCTGGTTTTTGTCACTCACTTGGGAAAGCTTGGTTCCCAGCTGCTCATCTGTAACCAACTTTTCTTAACTGCTTCTTCTAGCAGGCTCCTGAAAGGGGATTGCCCACTCCTCAAGTTCTTCAAAGGTAAGATCTTTTTTTTTTCCCCCTGATTGTCTGTAAACTTGGCAAGAATTATTACTGAACGAATGTGTGAGAGAGAGAGAGGAGGTGACAAATGAGGGGGTAAGATCCCTGTTGATCTTGTTGAGAGTGGAACTTTGTAAACAAGCAACACTAACTTTGTTAAGAGCATCAGAAATATTAAAGCTCTGTTTTTTCTTAGGATCTAATCTTGTTTGTTTGTTGGAAAAGCATTAGAGTGGATTCCTGTGGTGTTCTTAGACAAGACATAATGATGGTTTTGGCAGTTTGCTGCCCAGGAGGGGGAGAAGGAGGCATAAAGGCATGTGCTATCCAGAGACTACTTTCTGATGAGTGAATAATCATCATAAACATACATTCAGATCTGAATTTCGTTGTAGTTGGTGGTAATCACAGTATCAATTTAACTGTGAGATGGGCAAGCCTCATTTGAAGTGATTTGATGGCAGATTCTGTATGTCAGAGCCTGAGTCACCCATCTCTGTTTCTATTTCCATGTCTGCCACTGGTAATTCCCATCAGAAATGTATTTCCTTAAGCTAGAGCTGCGATTTTAGTGGGACTGCAGTTCTCTGAAGAAAGACAACAGTATTGCCCCATCAGCCCATCCCCTGTGGTAACATGTGAAAATTAAGCACAACATCTCAAGTGGCTTCCCAGGTTTACATTGTAAGTCCTTGGCAGAACAAGGACTAGACCTATGACTATTTCCAGAATCCAAAGTGGTTTTGTCATGCATTACTGATCCTCTCAGTGAGGATAGATGCAAACTGGTCATTTTGCCTGCTGTGGCTGATATTTTTATAGGAGAAATAAATGTGGTTGGAATTTAATATTCTGCTGTGAGGGTAACTGGGTAGAGTGACTGTGTCTGTGTTGTACCTGCTTTCTCCTTTTCCCTTGACAGGAACAGTAGCACAAAAGACCTGACCCTGTTTGCTGCTGAGGCTATAGCCCTGAACCGCCAGCTGTCCCAGCACGAGAGCGAGCTGAGCGTGGAGCAGGAGAGCATTGCCCGTGCTGTGTGCTCCATGAAGCTCTCCCCTCCGTCCAAGTCACGCCTCGCCAAGCGCAGAGCGATGGCACACGCCACCAAAAACAGTGACTTTCAGCCAGTTCCTCATAAAGCCTTTTAAACTTCTTTCCTGCTATGGGTGGCAAGATCAGCCTGTGTTCTTATTTGGATTTTCAGTACTGATAAAAGCTTCTCTGCTTCTGACACTTTGATTAGAAGCTTGCTCTTGTGATGTGACTTGTAACTTTAAGGGGACAGCTTTTTATGGGAATGTTTTTTGCCTGTCAGTTTTTGTGCATTAAGATAATTTAACTGATGTTTTTAAACTGCAGAAGATGGGTTTGCTGCTGTATTATCCGAGGTGATAAATCACTAAAGTTTTCCTCATTTTCTTCTTAGCAGAGCACGCTTTAAAATGTGAACTTGAAAACATCAGGGAACAAATAGGCTTTGCCTAGCAGAGCATCAAGTCTCTCCCTGCCAATGGCTGCTCTCCTTGATGGCACATCGTGAAGGTGCTGCTGTTAGTGTCAGCAGCAGGGACTGTTATCAACCAACAGTGCCCTTCTCTTTCTGTAGACTCAGGAAACAAAAAGGTGATGACTGGGTAGATCTGTCTCCATTACCTTCACTGGGCATCAGTTGAATGAGGATGATACTGTAAAGGTGCAAGGATGGCTCAGGCTTTTAGAGGTGAAGAGGACTGGGTGGCTCTTTTTTAATCCTGTTGATAGTTTGTGTGTCAGCAGGTCGGGTGGAAGCTGGGAGGGTGTTTTTAATTTGACAGCTCTTTGTTCTTTAAAATGTACTCCATACCATCTCTTTTTTAATTTGAGTTTTATGTCCATTATGTCCCCTTCAAACAGTTACATGCTTAAATCTGATAACCACAGTATAACAGACTGTTTATGTAACAGCTTGTATTTACTGTTGGATGGTTTTTTAATATTAATGTCAGGGGTTTATTTTATTAATGCTATCCTTGGTTATAGCTTTCTTTCTGTAGACTTGTATTACATTGTGATCTTTTGTGTGTCCTACCTGCATTTCCTAATGTGAATGGACAGAGTTCAGTGAATTTTGGTGTGTGAATAATGCAG
>NW_008661329.1:22685-42792 GCF_000695815.1 Acanthisitta chloris
TGCTGCAGCCATTGTGCTCTGTCTCCTGCAGTGATCTCAGGCTGCGTGTCTACATTTTTGCTTCCAGTTTTAATACCGTGGTGCACCAGAGTCAGGAGTAATTTGGAAGGGTTCTGACTGGAAAGCTGAAGATTTTGAGTGACCAAGGGAGGGTGTCCATGGAGAAGGACACAGGTTGAGCACTTTCTGAAACATAAGCTGTGAAAATTGGGCCACTAGAATGCCCAACATGATGCACCTTAACTTTGTCAGCCCTTTCTAAAACCCTTTGCCAGGGCTTTGTGTGCAGGAGGGAGGAGGAGGCCCCCAAGTGCCAGCACAAAACCCTCCCAGGAGGAACAAGAAGGAATAAAGTAGCAGATCCAACAAACACTTGGAAATTCAAAGGTCAAAGCTGAATGTCTTTGCATGGCCTGTTCAGAGCAGTTTTACCTTATCTTTTATCGGTGTGCATATGGCTATTTTTATACAACATGCTGTATTTTGTGACTAATATTAAAGTTGTTATTTAAAAGTTTTTATACATTGTGCCAGTGGATGAATTAAGAAATGTATTTTGCTTTCTTAATTAAAATTCTTTAATTTATGCATTTAACACATTTAGCAGTTCTGTGTGGTTTTTTTATCATGAATTTTGGTGACAGAAAAATGGAGTTACTTCTCTGTGTAGCATTGGATTTAAGACAATTTAAGTCCTGAAAACTAAGGATACCTCTCCTGTTGCTTTATCAGTCTCTGATCTCAGCTTTCTTGAGGTAAAATGAAGATATGACTGCAGGGAGAGGACTGTATGGGAGCCGGTGAACCTTTTGACCTTCATAAGAGATCAGATAACAGGGCCAGGCAGTTTAGGAACTTACCTGCATGGTTACATTTCATGTTCTTCCGTTTGATTTGTGCACGAAATGAAAATCCTGAAATGTGGCCAGGAGCAGTGGTACAATACAAAGTACTCTTGGATGGAGCCCTGAAGCCTTTGAGAGTCCACAAGTCTCAGCAGCAGCATTAGCATGGAAGCATGAAAAGGGAACATGAACAGTGCTGCTTGCCCAGGGATCTCATGGATTTACTCAAGCATTGGGAAGTGCTCCTTTGCAACCTTTGCTCTGTGTTGCTGTCTCTCACTGGTTGTACAAGTAGCCCCAGCAAGTGGGTTAGGGAGCAAAGACCAAAGCTACTAGTGTTCCTCTTATTCTTGGGTGAGCTATTGGTCCAGACAGTCAGTTCCCTCTTCTCTCCTCAGCCCAGCGTTGGAAGTGAATCCAATGCATGTGTCTTGCACAGCGAGGAGCAAGCTGGCTTGCTAGCCAGATTTGCCTTCCTTTTACAAAAATGACCTTGAGAGGAGAGTGAAATGTCCAAAGAAAATCTTAGTTGAGGGATATTCATGCCATCACCTTTGGCTAGTGGAATTGCAGTCTAGGTGAGCAAGTCCTCTGGGCTTGCAGCCTCCTCCAGCATGAGAATACTTCATCTGGTGGATGGTGCAGTGCAAAGGATTTCGAGAACTGGTGTAAAATACTGGAAGTGCCCAGCAGGACTTGCACTAAATGGTTAAGCTTTGCCCAAGGGTTCTGACAAGCCTTTCAGCTGAGGTCTCAGGGCCCCATGTACCTCTTATGCTGCTCTCAGCTGCCTCCACGTGTGACTTGTATTAGAGCATCCTTGCTCCCCACTGGGTACATCCTTGCAAACTCGTCTGTTCAGGACTTGAGGCTATGGTGTCAGGCTTTTAACTGAAGAACTAAAATAGGGATATGTTTTTCCTTCTGCAAAGCAGTAACCTCTGGCAGAGAGGCAGGCAAGCTTCAGGTAGCAGTAGTTGCCAGAGCTGCACATTTCTGGGAACTGAGAAAACCTTCCCAAAGAGTTAAGAGACATTGATTTAAGCCAATTGTTCTGCTCTCAGGTGTAGTCTAGTTCTGACTGCTTCTCGCAGAGTAATTTTTCAGTTTCTGTGGAGGTCTGTGGCTATGAGTTTATAATGGGGTTTGGGTGGAGAAGGTTGTTTTGCCAGGCAGGTGGGATGCAGCACTCCCAGTTGCCCTGTGCAGCTCATGCCTTGAGTGAAATACGAACACAGCAGGAAGCCTAAGGCAGGCCCTTTATTGTTCTTGCCTTTCTTTCAAAGGAAATCTGCCATATTCACATCAAATGCTTTTGTTTGAGCAGTGCTTTAAAACCAGCTGCTTCTCCTTCGCTCTTCCTCCTGGGCAAGAGAGGCAGCAGAGCACAGGAGATTTGTAGCAGTGGTACAAAAGTGATGTTTTGGTGATGCAGGTCTTAGATCTTTCTTTGCCTCAAAACAAGAAGTCAGATTCAGCTGATGGTCCAAGAGGTGCCTTTCTCCTTTCAGTGAGAGTTCAGCTTTCTTCACATATGTTTTCCACAGAAGACCTTAGCAGGCCTTCATGATGCTTTTCCATGTCAGTGAGGAAGAGATATGTGCTTCTAGGTGGAAAGTCACTAAATCAGAGACTCTGATCTGTCCTCTTGAGGTAGTGCTGGGTTTGCTCATGCTGCCTGCATGTCTCTTGTTTGGCAGCCTGTAGAACATGCCTGCTTCACCACTGAATCCCAATGCCTCCCCTTTGGAAAGGGCTGAAGCTGTGCCATGCTTTTTCAGTTACAGGTGCTGAACGACACTAGGCAGCTTATGGGGGCTCCCTGGCTGCTGAAAAGTGAGAGGGGCTGCAGAAAATGGCTTTTTGGTGGGGCAATGGGGTGGGTAAGGCAAAGGGTGACTTTCAAGAATTCAAAAAGATATTCTGACCACCAAGGAGAGTAGCGGCAAAGTAGCTGAGCTGATCTTTAATGTTGATTAAGGTGACACACAGGAAAATTCTGCTTCCCCTCCCAAAGCTTTTCCTAGGAGGTGGGTGGGGAAATCAAGGGAGAGGCAACAGCATGATTAAGGAGTGGAAAGGGGTGATTTCAAACAAACAGCAACCAAACAGTGCTAGTCTCTGAGTACCCTCATGTCCCCTTGAGAGCCAGTGACACAGGATGCTCTGTAGGATTTTGCTGACCTTTATGTGCAATATTTTGCAAAGTGCAATTCAGCCTTGTGCTTATCAGCACATTTTCTGCATAGTTGCTTGCATAATAGGAAGCTCCTATTTTTTTCATTGCGTGGTACTTTTTTCTGCTTGCTGTTCCTTACCCATGTGTTTATTGAATCCTTTAACAGGGATGCAAAGATGCCTTTGTTTTTTTGAGGGCTGTGGGTGGGCTGGCTTTCAAGGTAGTGAGCAGCTTTGTTAATTTTCAAAACTAATAATTTTCTTTGGGCCATTCCAGTGGCAGCAACAGGCTTCAAATTTGGCTTCCATGGAAACATACTGCCATGGTAACTGAAAGACCTGACAATCCTGAAGAAATATTTGCTTGTACCCTTCCTTCCCTCCTTCTTTCTGTTTCCCATGCAATGTGTGTGTTTGGTTACCCCTGCCAGATTCCAACAGCACATTTAAAGTGCTCCAAGCACAGAAATGCACTTCACTGGGAAGAAAACAAAAAAGTTGTAAAAGTGATGGTGGCATTTCACTAGCATTGTCGGCAAAAAAAAAAAAAAACAAACGGCTGGTTTGAGTCTGGAGGGAGATGCCACTGAGCCACAAATTCCCTTCCAAAGGGAAAAAGGAAATGCCTCATCCTTAGATTGTTTTGTGGGGACTGGCTGGCATGGGCTGGTTCGGGGAACTGGACCCTGCACTCAGTCCAACATCTGTAATACTGAGGATGGTGAGAATTGACTCATTCAGGGGTTGTGGTGTATCAGTGTTTTGCTGGGTCCCTTCCAGCCGGCTAATTTGATGCTAGATTTTCTGTTGCTGCCTGTCACAGCTGCTTTCACACCAAGATTGCTTAGCAAAGTTGGGCAGGATGACAAGCAGCCCCAGTTCAGCAACTTTGCTCTGAATCAGCCTGGAGTGGGAGGAAAGGGGGAATTGGGCCTCCTGAAATGTTTTGCTAAGCAAGAAGCAGGGCAAGGGCAAGGACTCTGCATAGCAGAGGGTACAGAGGAGCTTGGAGTCAGATCCTTTATGTTTATACTTTCTGTTTGACCCAGAACAAAGCCCAACCTAACTGGCACCACATCTGATCAAAATCCTGCGGCCAGTTCTAAGGCAACACCATGTATGTGCATGGCTGTGAATTTTATCTCCCCCATTGTTTCCTTGACCAAAATAATCACTCTCTGGACTGTGGAGACTTTTTCTTGTCAGCTGCCTTAAGAACTGTAATGTCTGCACCCAGCTCCAGGCTACTTGTGGGGAAGGCAGAGCTGTCTAATCTATTTCCTGCTCCTTTTTTTCATTCCCTTGTTTTACCCTATTCTTCATCCAGATGTTCCCCTTGCAGCAGCTCTAGATCTGCTTGCTTAGCCAGGAGCTGCTTCGGCAAACTGCCACGGCCTCTGCAGCCTGCTGTGGAATGAAATGGAGAAAAAACTCTTGGAGCTACATGCAGGAGAAAACCAGACACAGACTGTGACACAGGTTGGCGAATTGAGAATGTGGAGACGGTGGAGTCCTGTCCTCTTTAGTCAGAGAGATGGGTTATAGGGATAATCCCAATATGAACTGTTCCAGCTTTAAAGAGTTGCTGAGGGCAATGAAGGCTATACCCGTGTGTGTACTGAAGTTTTGCATGGCTTATTTACAGCTGGCTTGACCAATATACAAATTTGTGTTTGTTGTTTGGTATTAGAAAGTAGAATTTCTTTTGGGAGCACTATGTGCTAGCTTTGGGGATATAAGAGCTGAAACATCCTTTTGTTATATGAGCAGAAATAGGTGTTTCCTGAAGACCTGCTTGCATGGTCCTGCTTGTCACTAAGCTTTGCTGAAGGATTTTGTTGGTGATACCAACAATCCAGGGACTTCTGGTGGTGGAAGATGAAGCAGGTTGGCTTTTCTTCTCTAGCAGAGAGGAGCTAAATGAAAGTGAGAGGTTGCATTGGGCTGAGACAAGTGGTGATAGGCAGAACCAGCTGTACTCAGCACTGTGAGTGTGATCCAGGAGTGGATTTCTTTTGACGACTCGCAAGTGAGTATTGTGTTTTGTTTCTGTGTGACATTATCCATAGGGACATGCTGTTTCAGAGAATAAATGTATATGCCTACTGTGAAAAACATTAGTGGAGCAAATGCCTTCTGTGCTCAACTGAAGCACCACGCTCTGGTACAAAGCTTCCAACTGACTTAAGCAAGCCTTGGTCCTACGCTGGCTGGTTTCTTCTTATATTGAGCTGTGTCATATCCTTGCTGCTCGACAGAAAAATCTTAACCTAGTTTGGGTATTTTCAAGCTGTGTTTACAGCAGTCTTCCAATACTCTCCAAGCTAAGTGGAGAATGCCATTTGGAACACGCTTTTTTCTGTCTTTTGTGAAAGGATCCTGTCACCCCTGGCTAGGGAAGGTCCCCATTATCCCCCACATGTCCTTCCAGCTGCAGCTGGATGCAGCTTTCCTCATGACCTGCCTTTAAATTGTCTCACAGTGCTATCATGCCCTGCAAAGTCATTTCAGCAATGCTTTATCAGAGCAGAGTGTGTTCCCTCCCATTGCTACACCTGCTCTCAGCTCTATTGCAATGCAGGAAGGGGTGGTTGTAAACCTGCCCTGGTTGGAGCAATTTACTCTAAGATTTACCTGAACCTGAAACAGGCTCCATCTCCTGCAGGAAATAGCGTGAGGGCCCTCTGAGGTTTGGCTATTCCACTTCTTTTTATTTTAGCTCTAAACCACTTGGGCAGCTTTACAAGCCTTCATCCTGCTATTCTCACCAAATGTGCTGCTGGAGCATCCCATTTCCCCATGCAGTTGTGTCGCAGGAAGCCAGTAGTGATATCTGTGCTAGTGGCATGAACACAGCCCTAGGGCTTGGGCTGAAAATGCCAGAACAGTCTGTCTGATACTAACTGCAAACCTCTCTGGCATATAAATAAGGTCTGCTGCAGTCACAGGCTGTGATTGTGAATTTGTAAGGGAAGTGATCAGATTAATTGAGCAGCAGTGGGAGTGTTCAATTACACTAGCTTCTGATTAATTACCCTTTGTTGAACCATGTCAGCACACTTCCTACTGCCAAAAGCATTGCCCGAGGTCTGTGGAGCAGCAAGGCCTTTAATCAATGGCAATTCCTCAGCACTAGCAGTTTCTCTCCTGCCTTGTTGATTCTGTGGAAGAATTTGAGAAAGTCTCAATGAGATATTTGTAATAATTTTGGCCAATTTGCTTTTGATTCTAAAAAACTGGGAAGGTGAGAGGGATTTTTAGGAAATCAGATGGCAACTTGGACTGGTCATCTTGATATGGAAGTATCATGTATGATCTGTGTAGCATTGCAAACATATGCCAAACTGTCATCTGAAAGTGATGCTGTTGGTATTTGGTGTATTTTCCCTCCATGCATGTTATCCCAAAGGATGATGGCTCTAAGGGGTCTCTGGGCAAGACTATAAGCTGGCATCAGAGCTACTCCAAGGAGTTGCTCCATCTGTTCAGCCTGTGTCTCATGGCTTCCCTGGAGCTTTTTGCAGGACTGGAAGCGATATAAGCCCTCTGGCTCAATTTGTGAGTTGGAAGTCAGGGCTATTTGCCTTTCCCACCTACAAATCCAAGCACAGATGCCATGAAAGGTTTGTGCTGTTGTGAAGGCTGGAGGAGAGCATCTGAACACATCTGTAGCCACACTTTACCCCTTAGTTGATAAAATGACCTCATCTTCCAATGTAAATATCTCTACTTTTCTAAACATTATTCCTTGTAATCACATTCTTCTTCAGCTTTTGCATGTCCAGCTAAATACACTGAGCCTTTTGGGTAGGAAAAGCCTCCTATTCGGGCTCCAGCTGTGTGCACTAAGGCATGTCACTGCCTTACCCACTAGCCCTGATGCCTCCCTGCTCTGCAGAAATCTCTCACCCAATTATGCAAAGATTTCTCTGGTGTCTTGGTATTTGTAGCCACTAACTTGCTTCTGCATACACAATCCTTCCCTTTCCTCTGGGAACAATAGACCTGAGGTCAAGTCTTCTCAGCAAAAATTTTAATTGCTCCCTAATGGCAGTGCTGTTTGCTATTGGCTTTCAGCCCTGTTACATTACTGAGGTGCTCAGCATCATGCTTGTGTTATTCTGGTCCTCTTCCAAGTGAGGGCTCAGTGTCATCAGCAGCTCTCACTGCCTGACTTCTCTTTCCATCTGGGTCATTAGCTAAAGTGATTTAATTGCTTGATGAACTCCATTGTTCCTGCTTTCTTCTCATTTGTGATCCTGTCCTGTCAGCACAACTATGGCATAAAAATTCTAGTTTCTGTGCAGATTCCTCTCAGGGACTAACCACTGAAGTTACTTATACACAAGGTGTATGTATGAACAATCTCTTAAAAATTTACAAAATCTACTTGTGTTTCTGGGTGAAAGAGAGAACTTGCCTGGGAATAAGTGAGTGGGTGGTAGCCTGCTGCAGAAGCAGCTCTGCTCATCCAGGCTCTGCAGTAGCTAAAGGACATGCTTACTGGATCTCCAGATTCAGGTTTTACCTCCCTAATATCACATGTCAATTAAAATAAGCAGATCCCTATATTCAATGAAGTTTTACAAAAATCAAAGCCTTTCTCTTCAGCACAGGAAACAATATACAGGTGTAAGTAAAGGTAGAGATTGTGTGTATTTTTTTCCTGTTTTCCTTACAATTTTTTTAGTATATTTTTGCTTTGACAAGTCCACGTTTCTCCTACTTTTGATTACCAGTTGATATCTAAATCACACAGTCCCTGTTTGTGAACCCTTCAACTAACACACTTCTCCACTGTCCACACTGCTTGTGGAGTATGGACAGTTGTCCCTGCTCTTCCATGTCATCCAGACTGCATACTGACTTCTCCGGTGGAGGACTTGTCCATAATCTGGAGGCACCTTCAAGACCTCAACTCTGTTTTACCTCTCAGGTGGAGGATCTCTCTCACCAAAGGCTGTGTCCTTAGTCATCTCCCTTAGGAGTTCAGGCTGAGACTCTGGTTTTGCCAACTTGCATCCAGTTCCCTAGCAGTATGAGGATCTTGACCACCCTGCTTGATTTTGTGCCTGAATCAAGCACTTCCTCTTTTCAGGTTACACAAGAATAGAAGCTGGACAATCTTGACTTTCCCATCAGAAGTTTTGGTCCAGTTCACAGCTTTGTTGTGGCACAGGCTGCCTCATGTCAGCTCCTCTTGCCATTGGCACATGAGAGGCAACACACTCCTCTCCCACGGGTGGTTAAGCTCTTCTGAATTACACAGTATTTATTACACAATAAGAACACACACACACAAACTGTTACTGTGAATCCTCATGGTGAGTTGTTTCAATGCTTAAAGCTTGTGGCTGGATATGGAAGATTTCCAACACAACCAGTTACTTTGAAACTGCACATAAACAGATCTCTTACACTCTGGTTTTGCAAATATTCCCTCCTTAGGCTTCTTCATTATCAGTTCAAGGCAGCAACAATACAGTGCAATATCTGAATTATGAATGTCAGTGTCTGCCGTGCAGCCTTGCTGGGATTCCTTAGACCAGTTTAATCCCAAAACGAGTTTTGGGGAATGCTGCCAAACTTTTACCACAGCACCTAAGTCGATGAGTTTCCCTTCCCTCCCTACTCTTTTTGTAGCTTTTTCAAAATTTTTTATTTGTCTTGTGTTTTTTCTTCTGTTGAATAATTCAGCTAATAGTCTGGTGCTGGAGCACTTGAGAGTTGTGTTCCCTAATGAGAGAAGCAGCTTGCCAACTTTTTATCTTTCCAGTCCTTTGACTGCAAACCCAGTGTTGTTAACAAATCACAGTGGAACAGCCGTGGAAATACAGAACAAAACGTTGTTGTCTTAACCTCAGAGAGCAAGGAAGAGAAAAAAAAAGAATAAAAGAAACCCAAGTCTTGCATGGGAAGACAAACTGGGAAAGTGAAGTGTGTGTGGAAGAAGTGATGGTAATAGAAATCTCTTTGCAACCTCATTCTGTCTCAATATCTGCAAGCAGGAAAGCTGTATGGGATGTTAACTTGCTGGAGAGACCTAATTCAGAGGATGGGTGTGGGTGTGGTTGTTGACAGCTCTGCTTATTGCTGTGCTTTTGTGAATAAAGGTTTGTATGGAAAGAGAGGATTTTTTCTTTTGGGTTTTTTTTTTTTTTAAAACTGAATGTTTTACGGCTCATGTGACACAGATGGGATTAAAATAAATAAATAAAATGCCTTTTTGCTCATTGCTTAATCCCCTTTAAAACAGCATTAAGATCACATTGGCTTGAGTTTGTTCAGATCAAGATTTACACTGACATGTTTCAGATGAACATTTAGTCCTTGGCCCTCCCTGAATTTGTCCTTTCCTGGATCCCCACCTCTGCTTATCAGAACAGGGTTCAGAAGCTTTGGGTGCCTGAAAAGTCCCACTTGGCAGGACATTTGCAAGGTCTCTCATCTCCTTTGCAGTACAATAATTGCCATAACTGGGGAATCAGACAGAAATGCAAGTTGATGTGACTCAGACAAGTCCTCCCTCAAGCCTTCAGCTTGCCTGAGACCAGAACTCTCATCTGGAATTCCTGCCCAGTGAAATTCTGCAGCAGAACTAAAATTACACTGAGTGCTGCATCCAAGTTCAACATCATTATCTTAGCTGTGTGATGCTTTCTGCAACACAGGGAGGATACTCATCTTAGGTCTTGCGGCCAAATTCTCACCAATAGATGCAGGGTGGGATGCTTAATTTGATAGAGACTCTTATCTCAAATACTGTCTTAAAAATGTACATCTAAAAACCTCACACATGGCTAAGGTCCCTATTATACTAGGTACTGTGCAAACATAGTTCCAAGAGATGCTTGTGATCCCAGGAAGTGTGTTTTCTCATTTCTTTCCTGTTGAGTTGCCAGCATTTACACAAAATGCAGAACTCTGAGCTGAATGGCACAGCTGGGCAAAATTTGGCACTTCTGAACTGAGATTACCTGGCTTAATTGGAAATTAAAATCCCACTCATCTGGCCTGTAATTGCTATTAAAGTGTCCTTTGAAGACACAAGGCTGAATTAAATCAACTTTGCTGTATGGACATCCAGGGAACAGCATCAAATTAGAGCAGCTAAAGATCTGACTTGTGCTTCTTTGCACTCAGAGCCTGGAGAAGGGAAATTGAGATGAGCAAAAATGATGTTGGCAGGAAAATCATGGGAAAACAGACAAAACAAATGATTGAGAGCTCATGGAGCATTGTTCAAAATGGGTCCTCAGGGAATGCAAACTCAGTTGTTGCTTCTGGAAACCAGCTCCCCTTTTGTTTGCATGGATGTATCACTGAGCAGCCTTCTCTCTTCCTCTTTATTGGTTATAATCTATCTCCTGCTTCACATCAGTCTTGCTTGTGTCTTAGTCCATCCTTCAGCTATTGGCAGCAGGAGATAAAATACCCTTTTGCTTTGCCTAGCAGGGATATGTGTGATGTGAAGCCAGATGGCTGCCAAGATGAGCATTTGAGAGTGTCTCCACATTATTAATTGCAGCTACTGTTTTTGCCATCAGAGATGATGGGAGGGTTCCCAGCAGCAACCAGGAGCAGATGGATGAAGAAGGATGTCTTGGTGGTGTGTGATTAAAACCCACTGGGATGGGATGTGCTCAGTTCCACTCTGGGTTTAGGCTTTCTGTTGGACAGTGGGATCATAGGAATGGGTTTATTCTAGCCTGCCTGAAAAGGTGATAGCCAGGATGTTGCTTTATGCACTGGTATGATCCCATTATGGTTGGCTGAAGCTGAACTGATTTCTGTTGTTTCTTGCTCTTTCTTTTTTGTTTTCCTTTTACTGCTGCACTACATTACTAAAAATACCTAAAACTGTATCATTTACTGAGCTGCTTCCTCTGCCTGTTCTTGTTCCAGGCACAAAAATCCATCTCTCTCTAAACACCTCTCTCATCTGCCCAAATTAAGTCAGTGCTTCAAAGCAGAACTTCATCTTTAGGGAACTTGTTATTCCGTATTCCTGACTTGCATCCTGTGCTAACAAGAGATTTGGCCCTCAAAGTAGGGGTCTGGTTTGGTAAACACTGAAGGAAGGTTGATAATCCCATCATCCTCTAAATTGGATGTTGGAATATTTTGGCTTCTTGCTGAGAGCTGGAAGGGCTGTTTTGGGTCAAGGTAAATCCTGTCTAACTCTGGATCTTGTTTCTGTCAGTGGCCAGGAGACATTGAAGGAAGACATGTAATTACTGTGCTTTTCCTGCCAGTAATCCTCAGCCTTTGGCAATCAGCAGCTTAAGGACTTCATGTGTGCTGTGCAGTCAGCAAAAGGCAGAAATGTTTGTTGTCTTTATGAAACTTAAAGAAGACCTGCTATTCCATGTTTCCTTCCTGTCTGATTGACCCATGACACAACCCTCCTACAGTCTCATGGCTCAGAAAACAGGCTGAATTTTAGCTGATGTTGATCTTGATTCAGGATGTTTCAGGGTGGGTCCTGTTGGTAATGACCTTTGCTCTGTGCTGTCTCCTTAAGCTGTAAATTTGCAAGCTGCCTCCTGGATTTGGATTGGTAGCAGAGGTGACAGAGTTCAGTGTTCTGGCTGGGACCACTTCGAGGAAAATCCTGCTCTTCAGGTAAAAGGAAATCACATCAAAACAAAACAGCTCAAAAAGAGTAATTGTAAAAGGACCCTTTGATGAAACCAAGTTGATGTAAAACAGTTGAGATTTGTTGATGATGTCATGAAAACTATCTTGGGCCAGAGCAGAAGAGGATCTGGCTTGTCATACTGAAAGCCTGTGGTGGTGGTCTAAGGTGGTACCTGTCTCGTGACCACAGTCATGATTTAACCCTAGTGGGAAGTTCAGTCCCAAGCAGCCACTCACTCACTCCCCTTGAGTGGGATGGGAGAGAGAATTGGAAGAGTACAAGTGAGAAAACTCTTGGGTTGAGATGAAAACAGCTTGATAGGCAAAGCAAAGCTGTGAACACAAGCAAAGCAAAACAAGGAATTCATTCACCACATCCCATGTGCAGGCAGGCGTTCAGCCATCTGCAGGAGAGCAGGGCTCTGTCATGTGTAATGGTGACTTGGGAAAATGCCATCACTCTGAACATGCCCCCTTCCTTCCTCCCTCCACCTTTATGTGCTGAGCAAGATACCATATGGTATGGAATGTCCCTCTGGTCAGTGGGGTCTGCTGTCCCAGCTGTGTTCCCTCCCAACTTCTCATGCACCAGCAGCACACTCGCTGGTGGGGTGGCATAGAAAGCAGAAAAGGCCTTGACTTAGTGCAAACATTGCTTAGCAACAACTGAAACATCAGCATGCTATCAACATTATTCTCATATTAAATCTGCACCACAGCACTACATCAGCTACTAGGAAGAAAATTAACTCTATCCCAGCTGAAACCAGGACACCGCATAGATACCTGCATCCCTGGGAACATGCTTAAGAAATGATACCAGGACTTTTGTATTAGGACAAACTGAGAGGTCCCTGTGTTTCTTCTCTGGAAAATGCCTTCATGGGAGGCAGAATGACCCAACAGGCAGTTTTGGATGGGATAAGGTACTTCTCCAAATGGAAGATATAGAAGTTGTACACTATCATTTCACCTAGGATGATGATAGGCTCAGTTACATTAAGCATGATGGCTGTGCATAGTGCTATCTCTGTTCTCTGTGTCTCTGAGATTGAGTTCTATTACCTTGAAAAGTGTATTTCCCATTTTAAAACATCTTTTTTTACACTTGGTTACAACCACATATGCAATTACATGTTTTCAGTGCATGTGCTTGCACATACAATTGGTCTAATTCTGAGCATAGCTATTTCCTATCTGTTGTGATCTGACTAAAGCAAAAATTAAAATATAGATTAGATTAGTTACCATGGTAACAGCTACCCCTGCCTCATATGACGCACAGATTCTGTGAAGCAAAGGAGCACATATCAATTTACACTCTTAATTTTTGGGACACTCAGGGTTCAGCTCTTCCCAGGAGGTCCTCTGATGACAGCAAGTGATATCTCCCTGTTTCCACTCAGCATGCTTATCCTCTTTGACTTTTTGTAATTCATAAAAGCTTCAGAACTGCTGCCACCATCTCTTGGTAGAAACAATCTCATTCTGATTTCAATTTTTTTCTTAAAACAAAATGAAACAGAACAAAAGAGCAAGAGGATGATGAAAAAAGTCTGGTCTGGGGTATAGTGAGGCTGAGAGAGGTGTATCTGCCCCCTTGGGAAAGGGAACAGCCAGGATCTCACAGAGCAACAGTGAGGAGTCAGTGCAGGGACTGGAGTTATATAGCTAATAAGTAGTTGCTAACGAGGGGGAGAATTGTTACACAACATCCATGGTCATGAATTAGCAAAGTATGCAAAAGAGAATTGTCAGATGTGCTTGGCTCTTGGTTCATTTCTTCTCATGACTGTACCTCAAGGTTTTAAATGTTTCTGCTTTGTATTGAAGAAAAATAAACAGCCTTGAGTGGATGTAGTCAGACTAATGATGTCTTGTGGTGCGAGATCTCACTTGCTGCATCTCCCAGCTATCAGCTGTTTGAAGGTGTAGGATGAGATGAATTGTCGGGTCCACAGGAGAAGAGCACATGAAGAGATAATACACTTGACTGCAGTTAATGATTGCTGTTGCATGTCTGTGCACTTCACAGGGATAATAGGTCTTTTTGATTCTTGCCCATTGGGCACATATTCATGTTGTCTTTCAGTTTGCATCCTTGGTCCTTTCTCAGAATTTATTTTACAGCTATCACAGTTCCCAAAGTTACACTTTGCAGTGCAAAGGGCACAGTTGTGAGCCTGCTGGTAATGAAAAGGTGAAAAAGGAAAGTCTGGGGGATGCCTCTCCCCCACTCTCCCCACAACATTTCCTATCCATTATTCCTCACCACTTTTTGCCTCTGTCACCCAAATGTTTTCTAAACCCTCACTTCCAGCTAAGCCTGCTACCCTTAGGGGCATTAGACATCTAGTTCAGTCACAGAATGAACAACCCGCAAACTGAACAACCCACAGACCTTGGCAGGGTGTTTTGCAAAGGAGAATTGGAAAATAAGTTTAATAACACCTTGGCCTTCTGTATCTGGCTTGCTTGTAAAAATCAATTTCTCTCTGCTGATCTGTCTAGCAATTCATGAACCAGCAGGATAGCACACCTCAGTCTTCCCAGCAGGAAGCTCAGCTCAGTGTTTCTTGCAGCCTTTTCCAGGGATGCAGGCTATGGCACCTGCCTGTCTACTCCAGAGAGCTGGAAACAGCTTGGGTCATCTCAGCAGCATGGTCAGGACTGGTTCTAACCAGGCTGTTTCTGAAGTTGGGATGGGAAACCATAGGTTCTTGTGAAACATCAAATCATCCCTTGTCCTGATTTTCCCCTGGAAAACCCATTAGGAAGAACTTCCTTTGTGGTGGTGGTGTAACATGCTGGAAAAGGACAAAATGTCCCAGCTCACACCAGAGAGGCAGCAGTATAGATCAAGGTGTCTGTGTTGTCACAGCTGTAAGAACAGAATATATTATGAGTGCTAATTATATTAATTAAAGCTGTGCTGCCGTTTGTGGGAATGTTTCCAGAGAGAAATGCAGATTTTCCCCATTGTTTTGTTTCTGGACAGAAGCTGGAGGCCTGACAGGGTCTGTACGAGGCAGGAACATATGTGCTGTGATTTCTGAAATGTAATAAAATATCTAATGTATTTGAAAAATGCAGTCACCAAAAGTAACATTCCTTTCCTTTGGATTGATTCCCTAGAGATTCTGATGTATGAAGCACATGTTTGCTTTCTCTAGCACCCCTGACTTGAGTCATGTACACAGATTCCTATCCGGGGAACTGCTTTGTGCCTCAGTTTACCTCCACATTCAAGAATAGAAATGGGATAATTAATCTTCCTCTGTCTTCTTGTTTTATTTGGAACATCCAGTCTTCAGGACCTTAGCCTGTGTCTTCACATAGCCTAACTATCATTTTTTCACTCTGTAACAAAGCAATGTCAGTACTAAAGATGTGCTCCTCTACACGGTCTGAGAGGAGGCTTGTACTGTGGAGAATCCCTCTGGCTTCAGGGATGAGCTGTACTGTTTATTGACCTTGCTGTTTCTCCTCCTTTCAGCCCTTCCTGCTAAGCTCAAACCTCAAGAGCATTTCATGGGGAGCATTGCTGTAGGTTTCATAAAGCTCTCACTGCTGTTTATTCTTTTTTCCTCCTTCCCAGTCACCAGGGTCTCACTCTTGAAAGCTTAAACAAGGTGCCAGCTCTGAAGGGGCAAGGTCCTTTATTCCACAGTGCTCTTGCCATGGGTAGGAGAGGGCAGCTGCTGGCAGTTTAAGTGGGAGGAATGGACTGTCTCTCAACAGAAGTGCTCTATTTCTGGGCTGTTAAGAACTCTTGCAATGATGCAGAGTTCTGGAAGTCTCCTTATGGGGACTGCAGGAAGTCTTGTCTCTTCTGCTTATGTCTTGTTACCAACGCAAGCTATTGTGGGGTGCAGACTGGAGGGAATGTGGTGGTACCTGTGCCAGAATCTGTCTTGTATTGATGCAATTGCCTTGACTGTCCTAGCACTGAGTATTTCCAGAGCAGTTTCAGTCTGCCCAGGCCCAGACCTTCTTGTTTTCTATCTAAATTCACTTGATAGCAGCCAACTGTTGCCCTTTCTTCAGCAAGAGCATTTCTCTCTCTCCACTTAGCAGCTTATTTCCTTGAAACCTTGTAAGAACACAACCTCCCTCCCAGACTGACTGGGAGGTTTATGAGCTCCTAGAGAACCTCATTCTTTTCTGCTCTGAGCATACTGGTACTTAATGCAAAAGGTGAGGCAAGTGGCAGGGCCAGTTCTAGTAAAACTTGAAATAAAATATCTCTTTAGTAAAACGTCATTTGTAAAATTAGCAAAAGCTGATGCAGGAAGGAAGATGTGTGTGCTGTGTGCAGGTCAGCAATGCTCATGTTTGCCTGCTGTCTTCAGTGCCTGACCTTGTATTGATGTGGCACCTTTGTCTCACTAGAATGAGAAAACCTGTTCAGCTGCCTTCCTGCTTGTGACTTAAGGAAGAGGAATGGAAATCATAGATTTTGGGACTAGAAAAAGGGCTTTGAGAAGACTTTCCTGCTGCCCCAAGGTGAGTTTGATACAATCATAGGATCAGTATATGTACTTTTCTACATTATTAGATGCAATAACTGTTATGTGTCTTTAATAGATTTAAATAGATCAGTTGATATATGGTTTGCTCGAGAAAGAGGAAAATGAGGACAAAGGCTTTACCAGCATGATATGGGTGAGAGAGAGTGGTTGGAAAAAGAGCAGTTTTATTCCTCAGCCCTACTACAGCCTTGTGGGGAGATCCAACACAAGACACTTCACCTCAGCATGTAAAAAAGAGCAAGGAGGATTTCCTTTGTGGCACATCTGAGCTGTCTGTCAGTACCTTCTGTACAGACTGGATCCTGCCCCAAAGAGCAGATGCAGTTGCACTGACCACAGTGGTCATGCCCACCCCAGTATCCTTGCAAGACCTGAATGTGGGAGTCAGATGCTGGCCTTGCTCATCAGAAGCAAGGGAGCAGGTAGCAAAATGTTTTTGTTATCCTGTAAGTTATTCTTTGTTGCTACAGCCCCTTGCTTCAGCTCCTCCAGCAGCATTGGTTTAGCAGTGTCTAAAAGACTGTACAGCCACACTCCTTATTGCTCTGCCTAATCTTCCCCATTTCCAGTGACATTCAGCTCTCTCTTTGTTTTGCTGCTGTTTGGTGGCCCAAAGATTTGAGTCTTTCCATCTTCCAGCCTGATACCTTTCTGAGCAAATGTAATCTAATGCTTACAGCAGGCTTTCTCAGGCACAATGTGTTGTGCATCCCAGTACAAGCTGTCTCTGTTGGCTCCAAACTGCAATAACAATTATCTTTAATAATCTTTCTTGTTCAGCTTGTAAAAGGTGGCTTAACTGCAGATGAACTTGAGAATTTTCCTAGCCCATGTCTAGTATGATCCCAGGCTGGTTTCTATTTCCTACCCCTTTGTCATAATTAGTTAGTGGTGAAACCTGAGTGGAAGTTGTCTGGCCTCAGAGGGCTGATGTTTGCTTCCTATGATGGATGAAAACAGGAGGAGAGTGGCTGAAAAACACTGGGTCACACTGCTCTCACAAGTCTTACAGAGAGAAACAACAGCTCGTCTTCATCCTGAAATAATTGCTTGCAAAGTTAGAGCTTTCTGGGTGGGATATGTCAGCTGCAGTCTTGGGAAGACTTTCTGCCTTCTGAATCAGTGACCAAATGGTTCAGCACAGCAGGTGATGAATATCCATTTCGATCTTCTTCTGCTTTCTAGTAGCAGATCTTCACCAAAACCAGTCACAAAGTGTTCCTTTCCCTAATGACACGTTTCTCCAGGCAGCCTTGCCCTGCTCTCACAGCCCCAAAGGCCCAGGATGGTGATGACTACGTGTGAAGCAGAGGAAGGAGACCAGTACAGGGTTCAAAGAGGCTGTGGGTGGAGACCAGAGGAGGGAATCACCCTAGTATGAAAGGGTGATGACCCTCTAAGAGCTCAGCTCTGGCAGGGATGGGATGATGTTCTGGGGTGAATGGTCTTTGTTAATACTTGAACTGTCTTCCCCATCCATGTGCCCACAACCAAAAGAGTTGCTCTGGCTGGAGCTGATGAAAACTGCTGGCCACAAAACTTCCTTGTGTCATTGAAAATCAGGGAGGAGGAGACAAACAGCATCTCTCACACATCTGCAAGGTGCACTTTTGGGGATTGTACCTGGCAGTACCTGGGCTATGGGAACATTACAAGAGCCTAGTTTGGGTAAAGGGCTTTCAGACAGACCACATATTGCCTTTGCTCCTTTGTTTTCTGTGAGTTCACCTATGGATGAGCTGAACACTGTGTCATTTGATAGAAATTACTTCTGACATACTGGAATCAGTGTTTGTCCTCCACTGGATCTAGAAGACCTGTGTGAGTGCCTTATGCAGAAGGATTGGGGACATGAACCCGGTAGGTATTCCGAGCCTGCAGTGCTGGAGCCATGGGCCTCCACTCCAAAAAGCATCAAAAAAACCTAGAAAGTCTAAATTACATCTTGCCTGGCGGTGGTACTGCCTACCCAAGGGAATATTACAGAAAGCAAAAGAAGACAGGGGAAAGTGGGAGCTTGGGGTCATTTTGCAAACAGGTCTGAAGTCAATCTGTGTCCTTTAAACCTGCATGAACCACCCTCAGGCACTGGGTGTCTAACTCGTAACATTCCCTGAGTGTCCATTGACACTGGGCAGGGAAAACAAAGCTTTAGCAGGTGTCAGAAGCCAATACCTTAGTGTGGATTCCTTTTCCAAATGAACCGATGGGTATTTTAGTCCCAGTCATGCCACCTTCCTCTCGCCACAAAGTATCTAAGCAGACAAATAGCGTTTGTTATTTATATTTGGGCATTGCAGTTGTCCTTGAGTGTCTAAAGTAGGCTTAAAAATCCAATTTTTTCTGGAGGGTAAAAGACTTCAGTTTGGATTCATGTTTTTCTGTGAGCTTGATGCTCTCAGGCCTGATATCTGCTCTGGGATGCATGTGGGTTTTGCACTGACTGGTTCCCTTTAGTAGCTCCAGGAGCCTTTGGTGATCAATAGTTCTGTGGAATCTCTGTAGCTATCTCAAGGCTCCAAGGTCTCTGCTGCAAAGCTGGGAGTTCTGCCCTGCACAATCCATATACTGGCAGGTGGTGGGACCTGGTGCCATCCTTGGCTGGTCCAGGAGGAAAGCAGCATCTTTTCAAGCAAATCAGCTTAGCTTCATGGGACCTAAGATGTTTTGGATGAAACCTTGTATTGTTTTCTTGGTGCAACAAGGGCAGCTCTGCCTAGTTCAGCTACTCACATCTCCATTCAAGGAACTGTGGTATCCAGTGCTGCACTGCAAATGCAGCACAGAGAGACAACTCCCTGCCTTGGAAAATCAGGACTCTTTGGTGCAGTTTGGTCCTTCTGGGCTCCTAAGTGGGTCTCCTGTGTGACCTATATCCCTGCATTGTTTCTGTCACGTTTCATCTTTGGTCTGTGTAATGTCCTGGCTGCATTGTAATTTTTTTAATGCTGCTGTTAGAGGCAAGGCACAGCTAATGTTTAGTATTTTCTCAGTGAGATCAGCAGCTTTCCTGGCTGTGCCCCGGTCTTGATGTTGATATGTTTCTCTCAGCTCCAGGCTAGAAGCAGCACCTGCATAGCAGTCAGCTCTGAGAAGATACCTACTGGGCAGCCCGTTTAACAAATTATAGGGTGAGCAAATTAAAAGCAAATGGAAAAGGAATGATAATAAACAGAAGGGGTGGTTGCTGGCACTTTCTCAGGATGTCTAATTCTTGGCTATCTCCTGCTATTTTTCTCCATCTTTTACATTGACTTCCCTTCCTTCCGCCTTGCTGCAGAGGGCTCTCAGCTGGATGCCTGGTGGTGTAGGAAGGTGTCTGGGTGACCTCTGCTCACTGCACAGTGAGGCAGAGGCTCAGAGCATCACCTGTCCTTTCCCCTCATCTGCAGCAGAGTAAACCTACCCCTGGCTGTTCATTGCTACAGACCTGTAGTTGGGAGGTCACAGAAGCAGAGTTCTGAAATGCCTGGGCAGATGCACATGCCTATTGCTGGGTCCAGCTGGTGAGGATATGAATAGGTCTTAATTTTTTTTTGGCCAGGTTTCCTTCAGACGTGAATCTCACATAGTGCTGCTCATGTATGTGTCTGTGCATCTCCCTGCTTTGCTTTTGTTTGTCTATCTGTTCATCTCTGCTCTGTGCTGACAGTGTCCTGCTCTTGCCCTTCCTCTGTCCCGACTCCTGCTCTCACTAGGGCTGGGGGTACAGCTGGGATGGCTAAAATCAAATGTCCATTTGGCTTCTGCTCTTGCAAATGAAAAGGCCTGATCAAAACCTGAATCAGTGGCCATGTGCATGCAGTTTCTGCAGCAATATATGGGGCAATTCCCTCTATCTTGGAGGAACTAGCAGTCAACTTGGGTTCTTTGATACCTTACTGGCATAATACCAAGTCCCACAGAGATTCC
>NW_008661329.1:42823-48848 GCF_000695815.1 Acanthisitta chloris
TCCATTTTTCTCCTTCTGCCTGTTTTGGAGAGCAGAGAGAGCTTCCAGCCCACCCCAGAGTCTGTCTTCTGGAACTGAGCCTCAGTACAGAGACTATCAAACTTTGAAGCAAACCCATAAATTCCTGTGTAATGTTTCCTATGAATTCTCTTGGATTATACTGCAGGTTTTATTAGTGCTTTCTAACAAACCCACCACTTGTGATATAACTAGCCATTCAAGTGCTATCTGGGGAAATTGTATTGCATTAATTTCTTTAAATTTTATTTCTCCTGCAGTTGCCTCATCTGCTCCTCCCTTCCCACACACAGACTTTGGTCATTCAAGGCTTTTAGAGTCAACTTTATGTTGTCTATAAAACCAGGCCATTGTCAGTGCAGTCCCTCTGCAGCTGTTTCTATGTCTCTGGTCATTCTGATGGCTGCAGACTCTGAGTAAGGTGCAGAGCAGGAGAGTTTATGGCTGAACAGATGAGCCAGAGAGACGGAGCTGCTCAAAGTATAATTAGCCATGTATTACAGAAGGGGTGAGCAAGGAGCAGAGAGATCATGTCATCCTGAATGTGCCATGTGGGAATTCAGGGCAGAGGTAGGAAGAAAAGGGCACACATCTCCTCATTTCCTAAGTCACGACAACCTTTTCTCAGTCCCTGTCTGGTGCAGGAATCCCTGTTCTGTCTTGTGGGTGGTGTGGTAATCACCAGGAGCTGAGTAAAGTCTCCTAATCAGGAAAAAACAACCAAAACTCTGTTGCATGATAAAGACAGGGAGGGCTCAAATTTGCAAGTGCCTCTTGACCTCTGGGCTGCTCCAGAGCCCCTCGAGTGTTTGCCTATGGGGAACTGTGGACCTTGGGGCACTGATCCTTGACTCCCTCTCGAGTGGGTTAAGGCTGTACAGGAGTAGCTACAGAGGAACCACAGGGGTTAATTAGATGAGAAAATCATCTCTCTGTGTACTGCACTTCTACATCCCCAGACCTGCTTGACGATCTGTGAAGGGAACAAACGAGCAAACTGGACCCAAAATGCCAGAAAACAGCAGTCTGGCTGAGCCAGGGGCTGAACTGTTTCCTTAGCAGCGAGGATGTTGCTGTGCTATGGGGGATAAATAGTTACACCTGAAATAATACTCATAGATTTCCAGGCATTGATCCAGCGTGGCTTGCAGGTCTCAGTCCTGGGAAATACGCTTGAATGGTTATAAAAGGTATAAATTACTTTAAATTAATCATTGATTTAATCCATCTCTCCAGAAGCTGGGATCACCATGTTATTGAATCAGGAATAAACTGCAGCTGCATACAGAACTGTTTGAGAAATGCACACACTCAGTACTTTGGCTTTTGCTCTTTCTACGAAGCATATACCATTTCCCACTGAGATGAGTAGGTGTTGTACAAGCCCCAGCAGTGAGCAGAAAATCTCACCAGTGCACTTTCAATCCACCCAGCATCAAATTGCACCCATTTGAACATGCAGAGGAGCCAGCAGAAGACTCCTTCCATGTGAGTTAGGGGTGGGGGGAGCATTTGCCTCCAATTTGATACAATGGGCTTAAATGTGACAAACATCCAGGTGAGCCTGTGATCCTTCTGTGCCTGGCGATGCCCTGAGCAGTGGCTGGCATAGATAAGAGATCAGCTTCCTGGTGGATGAGCTGGTGGTAAAAGCCTGGAGACAGAGAAGATGTGGTACCTTTGGTTAGGTGGAGCTTGTGAGGAGTTTGGAGGCCCTGGGTAAGATACTGGAGATTGTCTGATGAGAGTCTTCCCTGCCAAAGCTGTGCTGGCTTCACCTGTAGGCAACCTAGTAGCTGGGCTAACAGGGAAGAAGGCTGGAGGCACATACAACAAGTTCCTCCAGTAATTTAATCGGAGGAAAAATGACAGCAAGTTGACAGCTAGAAAACTTGCTAAGGGAGCAGCAAATAGCAATAAGGCACATGCTTAATTATTTACAGACCATCAGATATGGCAAGTCATTGAGTTTCTGCACTTAATGAGGCTGCAGTTGTGAGCAGGCTCCTTTCAGCACCCCGTGTGAATGCTCCAGGCCCATCTTGAGTGTGAAGGAAAACATATCAGCTGAAAGCTCTCCCCGAGGTACTTAATGAGGTGTCCCTCATTAGCTGAATCTCTAGAGCCTGTTCTGTGTACAATCCCAGCCTGCTGCAACTGCACGAGAAAATTACTGCATGGTGCTGCTAACACAGTTCAGTCTGTAATTGGAAGGGGACGGGAGTGTGCAGAGCCAGATCCTGAGGAGAGAGGAGATGAGAAAAGCAAGTATGCATGGAAACCAACGACAGTCATTAAGAAGAGGGTTTCTTCGGTGAGGTAAACTCCATGCTGGCTGTGTGGGGACTGCAGGTCAGAACTGCAAACGAATGCTAAGCAGGAGCTCAAATGCCCATCCCTGTCTCTGAGTAGGTAGGGAACATTCAGTTCTCATCTGACCAGAAAGCCAGGGGAATGCTCCACACCCCCTGGTAACCGCCTGTCCCTTGTTAGAGAAATTAACGATCAATTAAAGAGCACATGTGAAAGATGAGAGGGAACCTTGTGTTCAGAGGAGACTATTTCAGTCCTTTTAAATAGTCACAGAAAGTCATTCCATAAGGTCTTTCCATTAGCTGGGTTTGTTTATTTATTTTTCTTTCTCTTCCTTAATCATGTTTGCAGAATCTGAGGCTTTTCAGAAAACAGCTGGTGAATTCATCCTATATCCAAACACTTTGCAGTATTTTTTAGGGCAATCTCTCACTTGCTGAGCATGAGAAAATGGTTGCAAATCCACCCTGGCTTCATCAGGTCCTGTGGATCTTTCCCCAGTGGTTTGCTGCAGCACTAATCACCTTCCACAGTCAAACCAGCACCAGCCAGGCTTTTTCTCCCAGCCTCGGTTTCCTACCCTCAGCCTGAGCTGTTGCTTTGTTTATTGCACAGTTTGATCTTCAGGATGTTGGATACACAGACTATTTTTTCCTATTTACTTAAAATAGTAGTGTATAACTCTAGGCACCACTTCTACTGCGCAAGGACAAACAGCAACTCCTCACACAGACAGGTTACATGTCCTTACTCTCTTTTTACAAATGATTTACTGAGAAAAAGAGTAAAACCCTTATCTTTTGCAGATCTTGAAGAGGCTGAATGTCCAGCTGATGGCTGCTGTCCCCTGGGTGGTGGGGTGGGATCTTCACAGCTTTTTGCAGATGTGCTGTGTCTCTGGATGATGCAAAACCTTGGAAAGCCTCTCCACCTCAGTTTCCTACTCTGCCAAATGTATTGCCATTCCCCTGTTCTCTTTGAGACAGAAATCTCTTATATCCCTGTGTTATGTAGCACTTGTCACCTTTGGTCCCTGATCCTTGTGGAAAGGGTGAAATGTTAGTGTTATAAAAAGCATACTGAAAGATGATGAGGAAAGGGGTGTCCAGCTCTGACCACATCTGTGGTACTGGAAAAGTGCTGCTGTAAACAAACATCTGCTTTCAATAGCACTTTATGATTTCTCAATTCCACACACCTTGCTAAAAAGGATGTAAGATTTAATGAGAATTTCACACTATTCTGCTAGAGATGATAGCTGAGCACCTTGCGTTTCATTCTTACCTGGTCTTAATCAGTCTGAGGAGTTAGCAGGGTCTCACTGATGCTCAAGGCAGCTTTTCCCTACCTGCTGTGTCTGTCTGCATGTGGGATAGGAAAGGGAAATAGTGCAGTTTGAGTGGTTTATAAATTAAATAGCACTAAGCAGTGCCTACAGAAAGGTGCCTCTCTCTAGCTCCTGTCCTGCTCCATCAGTTGTTCACTCGGCTGTAGTAGCTGTGTAATACTTCCCTGTATCTGCTGGCAGAGTTACAGGCTGGTGGTGCTCATCCACATCCCTTTGCTCTGAACCCACTCACACCAGCACCTGCTGGCATATCTTTGAAATGGTGTGTGCTGCAGAAGAGAAGTACATTTCCTAATTTACTGGTTTATGGATCCCATCAGTCTGTAAATGGTGTGGCAAAATTGGAACCTCTGTTCTGTGCCAGTTGCTTAAAAGAAAAGATCCAGTCATCCTGAGAGCAAACACTGGTCACGGCTCTTTGCAGAAGGTGAAACTTGTTTGATTTGGGATTCTTCACCTCTCTCTTCAGCCACTGTAAATATAACTCTGCAAGGGTTATACGATAACACTGCTGCTTTCTGCTGAGGATCCTATTCCACAGCCTGATGAGTTAATCATGTATGACTGCCATAGTTTTCATGGCACATAATTATCACTGGATTTCTTTTCCTTCTCTGGATCCTGCTCTTGAAGGCA
Organism: Acanthisitta chloris; assembly: GCF_000695815.1. Classification (NCBI taxonomy): domain Eukaryota; kingdom Metazoa; phylum Chordata; class Aves; order Passeriformes; family Acanthisittidae; genus Acanthisitta; species Acanthisitta chloris. The sequence continues at coordinate 47,139 of NW_008661329.1, forward strand.
AAAAGATCCTGCTCTTGAAGGCATTAGCTGCATGTCTACCACATGCAACTAATCTCAAACCTGTGAGAAACAATTGCTCCCTATGGTCCAGTGGGTAGTTATGGGCTGTGGTGAGTGGTGTGTGCTTCTCTGTGCCTGCTATAGACAAACACAACACTGGTGGTTTGTGGTGCCTGAGAGCTGAATCCATCTTGACAGCAGATACTTTGAGGGAGAGGAGAAGCTGCACACTGTGTGCAGTGATGATGCTGGGAGGGCAGTGTAGGAACGGAGAGGCAGAAAGATTAAATGTATTAGGAGAGAGGCTTTGTGGCAGAGCTATTGAGTTGGAGTCAAGTGTTTTAAACAGATGCCTCCCCAGGTTCTATGTAAAATAAAACTTGTGCAGGCACAGTGGTGCTAAGAAATGTTTGACGTGATGACCTTATAATCACTTCATTTAAGGATGTGATTAATGACATGTCCTTTGCCACGTTATAACTTGATATCCCATATGGAGGCTGCAGACATCTGGTCTCTACCAAAGGGTAAATATTCACAAGGCAGCATCCTACAGACCTTGCTCACAGCTTGCTGAAGTCAGTGCAACAACTTACATGAAGTTAAGGGGTGTCTGGCTAAGCCACAGAAGAATCCAAACAGTTTGGTTTTTTATGCACCCTGCAGTTCGGGAGATAGGATACCCATTGTAAAGGTTTACAGGCCTTCATATAAATACTTCCAATACTTATCTTTAATTTTCACTTAATTCTTGCTTATTTTGCTGCTCTGAAGAGTTAAGGATTCACCTTGTGAAATGTTCTACTGTTGTACTGCAGGTTAAGCCATGAGGGGCCTGAGAGCTTTTGCAAGCCACAAAAGCTTTGAAGAGATCACACCTGTGTCCAAGCTGTTAGATATTTTGAAGGTACATGAACTATATCACCCTGACATTGCTTTTCAGCACTGCCTTGTATTTCCAGGTTTTAACCATCCTTGTTGACTGTGTGTTGCCTTGTAAAGCCTCAGCCCTTGGGTGATGCTGGATGAGAAACAAACGCATCAGCACCCTAAGCAGTGACAGACTCATCAAGGACATGTCTCCACTTCAGACAGAAACACCATCTGTTCATAATGTTGAGTCTGACATCCCTCAAAGCTAGATTTTCCAGGAATCCAAACTGGCAAGAGTAATGTGATTTGTGCTGCTGGTAATTAGTATCCCTTGTGGTCTGGCATGCTACAAGTTGACTATCAGGTGGATCTAACAGGCACAAATTAAGTCTTTTTTTTGCTGGCTCACAAAACAACATCAGGTCTATTCCAAAGTGGGTTTGGTCTCCATGTCCAGGGACAGGTTCAATGTGGAAAGCTGTAATTCATCATTTTACCTATTGTAACTAGTTTAACCTGTTTCCAATGGAAAATAGATTCTGATGGTGTAAATCACCACGTGGGTGCTTTTCCATATGTGGATGAGGGAAATGGACATACTTGCACCTGAGGTACCTGAGAGCATGCTTGCAGTCAGCCTCTGATGTTGTCCATGGCTCAACTGGCTCGCAGTACCTTGCTCAAGGGGGTACTTGAGTGGCTGGATGGACAGGCAGACACTGTGGCAGGCCAGTGGATCCCTTGGTGGATTTGGTTCCCAAGGCTGAACTTAGTGTGGTAGGCCACCCAGGTCAGAAGGTTGCACAGCTGTCTGGCCTCTTCTGTGTGTGTAGCTGA
>NW_008661329.1:48865-51548 GCF_000695815.1 Acanthisitta chloris
TGACATATAGTTTTCCTTTCAGATTCCATAATTTTTGGTTTTCTACATGATGAAAGTCCCAGTTCACTGCTGCTGGTTTTTGATGCCATGTAAATCCCATCCTCAGGAATGTCCTTAAATTCACCTAAGGCATATTCCCAATTGGAGTGCTTGGAAGTTCCCGGAGTTCCTTGTTCAGGTGATGTTTCATGTTTGGGGCCTGACTCTGTTTTTTCCTTTCAGATTCCATAATTTTTGGTTTTCTACATGATGAAAGTCCCAGTTCACTGCTGCTGGTTTTTGATGCCATGTAAATCCCATCCTCAGGAATGTCCTTAAATTCACCTAAGGCATATTCCCAATTGGAGTGCTTGGAAGTTCCCGGAGTTCCTTGTTCAGGTGATGTTTCATGTTTGGGGCCTGACTCTGTTCTCATGCACATCAGTGGTTCTCATGCTATTACTTCCATTCCCTTGGCAGCTCAAATGCAGATCAGAGGTATAGGTGTATTCTTCCTGGAGAAAAAGGGAACGATAAGGAAAACTATTATAATATGTAATATGTACCATACTATAGTGTATAAACTATAATATATAAACCACAGTCTGACTTCAGCTTATGAGGAGCCAGTAGTCCTTCAACTAAAATCTCTGCCAGCACTTCTTTCAAAGAAGAAGATGTAACACTGAAGTCTCTGATGAACCACATTTGAAATCATGAGGTAGAGCTGCTGATGGGCGCTCTGTGTGGTTTTGTCTCTTCCAGCTCAACTATGTTTTGGTGTGATCTGGCTAGCAGAGAAAACCACGATGCGACAGAGGAGACTGAACTGGGTGTTTGCCTCCTTGGTGAATAAAGCCACATAACTTCAGGCCTGCTCTTCCAGTGGTGCTGCTTTCTAATTAAGCTGTCAGTGGGAACCTTTGAGAATTAAACAGAGGAGATATAATCCTCCCTGCAAGGTAATTAAAAATATTTGCCCCTTGCTGATAGCTGACCCACTGATTTCCTCCTGGTGGAGGAAGCTTTATAAAAAATTACTGCACTGTTTGTGTAACAGGGCAGCCACTTGGACAAATGTTTCCTGTGTGCTAACTTTTCAGTATTTTCACAATGTGTCATACAAAGGAGAAACATGTTCTAAATTCTGGAATCCTGTTTTGTTCATTTGAAGGGAAAAAATTATCTCCAGATTATTAAAAAAGCTGTAACAAACCACAAAGGTACTCTGGAAGTAGACCATCTGATTAGAGGGTGGCAGCAAATGTTTAATGGTGATGCTGGAAGTCAGGCTGATGGTACCTGCTGACTGCCCAGCTGAGATTCCCCATCTGTCCAGGGCCCAAATCCCAAGCAGTGTGGCATGAAGACAACATTTTGCACCTTTCTCAGGCTGTCTCCCAGCAGCATCCAGTTCTGATTTCAGCTTCCTCAAGACTGAGCATGGGAGTCTTGGCATGAGTAGATCATGCAGGAGAAGTTGTGTTCATGCCAGGTTGCAGGTCTTTGAACAGAGGGGATCAGTGGGTTCAGCTGGGCTGAGTGCTCTACAGGCACACAGTGAGAAGCTGCCAGCAGCCTGAGATGCAATCTGATGAGGAAACACAGGTATCCTGGCTGTAGTCTTCAGCTGGAATGGTTAATTGTGGGTTAATTGAGCCCTGCTCTGAAGGGTTTGATGTACAGAGTGAGAAGTCATGGGAGCATCTGCTAACAGAATCAGAGACAGCTGGTCGAGATGCTTTAGGTGATGAAGACATTGCTGCGCATGGTGAGAGATTTCCTGGGATCAGAAGAGTAAAAGTAGGAACCATCCCTGCTGAGATGCACTGAGTACATTGAATATTGCAGTTGTCTTGAGCGAAACTAGGCATGAAGTGTGGCTGACAGGTCTCTCTGACCAGAATTGGCAGTTTGGGTATGTATGCAGAAAAACCAAAAGTTTCATCCCTGACATGAGAACACTCATATGGGACTAGATAAAAAACCCTACCTGACCTGTGATTCTGCCTCAACAGCTGTCAATGTCAGAGGCTTAGATTAGGAGCACAGTGCCTAACCTAGAGCAAGTTTTCCTCCTCAGGTCATTCCTAGTGATCAGAAACATAAGGACATTGTGAGCCAGAAGCTGCAGCTGGTCTGTTGTGTTTGACAGGTCTGGTTGTATCTGTGTCCTGGGTCTGAACACATTAAAACTTGTGTTCTCCATGCTAGAATCCTGTGATTTTAATTGCACAATTTACAAGATGTCTCCTTTGTGACTTTAAATCTCCTGCATAGTAATTTCACGGCTGCCTCTAGGAATGACAAATACTAATTTCTTTTTTGCCTCCTTTCTGTACTTGATGTTATAGACATGCAAACATTGCTGCAGAAATTTGCCTTTCCCTCTTCTGAATTGCCAGAGAGAGCACAGAGCACAGAACCATAAGACAAAGAAGATCCTGCCATAGCGCAAACTTTCAGACAGATGTGGTAGCATTTCGAGTTGGTTTGGAGCAAAAGCAGATTCAGTCTGGTGTTTCCTTTTCTTAAGAGGCAATTAATCTGTAAACTAGTAGAGAGGAGCCAGTTCTGAAGACCTCATGGAAATCTGCAGGGGGATGTTTCTGCAATGACCTTTGTCTAATGATCTTATTAAGGGCCATAAACTTCCAGACATTCTCTGTCTCCCACACACTCCTTGTGTGAAGGATATGGTTCA
>NW_008661329.1:51603-53979 GCF_000695815.1 Acanthisitta chloris
GGCTGTTGGCATGCTGCTATTCTTGTAACCATGGATGTTCCTCATATGGTTTCACTCAAATATTAATCCCAAGTAAAATCTTTTGAAACCTCTATGGATCATTCTCACACTTCCCACTCTTTTTCAGTTATTTTTGCAGAGAGAAACTCCATACAACCAGTGTGATAACTAAGGGCTTCATGTGTGGTAGTCACCATCCTGACCTGCTTCAGGCCAGGAGGTAGTGACACTGAAGCCCAGCCTTTGTGGGTACAAGAGTGCTTGAGATAGATTTCTTAGTACTGAAAGAGTAAGGAACTGACAGTGGGAAAAGGCAGGCAGGCAGTGTTGCCTCACATTCAGAAATTTCTGACTTTAGCTAATTTCTGACTTCAGTAGAAGCTGGGAACAAACAGCTTCTTCCAGAGGAATATAATTTATAGTCAGCTGAGGGTTGTGATCATTCCTCTAAAGAAGGCAGGGCTTCCCAGTTCCTGGCAAGTTTGAAGCTAGAAGCCATCAGTCTGGCAAAACCCCCTTGGCAAATCATGAATGCTCATGAGCTATCAAAGTTCTGCAAGGAAATGAATCTGCTGATTTATACCAGTGGGAAATCTAGTCTTTAATTTTAGTTCTTGAATTAGCAGTTGTTCTAATCACGTGAATGCAGCCTGCCAGGTTGTCAGGGCCACATACGTGAAACACAGAATTATTGCTTCAGTGGAGCCTGAAATATGTAAAGTTTCAGTAAAGCCTTTTTATTGGGCTTATGGACCATTAAGCAGAAAGTGTGATAGAGAGTCATGAAACAGCCAAATGGAAGTGGGAGCAGCCTTCTTCATCATTGCTTTGTGCAATTAGAGAACAACTCACAGGTCATTCAGTATTAATTGGCTCCCTTTGGAGCTTGAATGCTTTATGAAAGCTGTTATACAATGTGATAGCAGTGGGCTCCAATCAATGACCCTGATGATCTCTTAAGCAGAAAGTGTGATAGAGAGTCATGAAACAGCCAAATGGAAGTGGGAGCAGCCTTCTTCATCATTGCTTTGTGCAATTAGAGAACAACTCACAGGTCATTCAGTATTAATTGGCTCCCTTTGGAGCTTGAATGCTTTATGAAAGCTGTTATACAATGTGATAGCAGTGGGCTCCAATCAATGACCCTGATGATCTCTTCTCTTTCATAAACATGGCTTACTGGACTGTTTCTGTTGAGCTGTGTGGCATCACACCAAGAATGAATTCATCCACTTTGGTTTCTACCCAGCAACAGTCAGCAAACACTAAACACCAGTTCTGCCACGTGTGGAACTGTCTTAGGTGTGCCGGGGGAGAGTTTTCCTCCAGGAGATCTTCCATCGTGCACTCTCCCATTACTTTTCTAGTAGGGTTGACTACACTGAGCCATTTTGAACATCATGTTGCAGGTTCGGGGAATCCTTAGAGGAGATGTTGTATCTCTGGCGAAGTCTGAAATGACATTTCCCAGTTATGTCTTTCTATGAGCCCAGGCAGTCAACACATCTGATCAGCACTGCTTTTCTGATACCCTCATGCCCTCTTGCTCAAGCCATGCAGTGGGCTGTTGGCATTACTCAAGCTAAAGAGAAAAGAGAGTTGTCTTTCTCAGCAGGGACTGAACCCCTTTTTGCAAAGCTTGTTTTTGCCTGAATTTCTAGGATGACCTGAAAGGTGAAAAAGCAGAGCATGCCACTGTATTAAGACTACTCAGGCTGGAGTAGTGCCTGGAGAATAGAGAGAAGTGTTCATTCCTCTTCTGTGATTTCTCTCTTTGACCTTTGTTTTTCACCATCTCTGTTACCTTTCTCCTTCTCTCTATCTCGATCATGAGAGCAATAATTTGAAAAAGAGGGGAGCATGATTCATGTTCTACCAGCTCCAGCCTGGTTTGAACAGGATTCTTCTGCAATAGGCTGGAGAAGAGCCTCTGCTCAGCTGTCACTGGCAACATCCAGGGTGGTTACAGCAGTGTGGGCATGGAAAGCAGATGAGGACATGTGAGTGTCAGCACCTCTTAAGCTGTGGGAGGATCACCTATACTCTAGCCAGCACATAACTTGCAGTTTGCCATGTTTCCTGTGGTCATCAACTCTGCAAACAGACAGAGGATGGATTGGCTTCTTAACATGGGACTTAAGATCTTGGCTGTGCTTGCAACAGGGTCTGGCATCAGGCATGTTTTTAGAGCAAGTACCTTTAAGCGTACCTGAGATCCGATTGCCACTTTAAAAGATCAGTTTTACATCTGGGGACTTTTTAAAATTTATTTGCCAGCCCCCACACCCCGGACATTCTACCTCTGGAGGTCCTGTCTCAGCACCTCTCACTGCCGGCCGCCCAGCAAAGACTCCCCCCTGCATCCCCCCTGCATCC
>NW_008661330.1:0-708 GCF_000695815.1 Acanthisitta chloris
ACCCAAGGGACCCCTTGCAGGATGCTGGGAGGAGGCATCCCTCAAAGGACCCACGTGTGGGGATGCTGGGGGGCAGCAGTGCCGTGCAGGACCCCCATGTGGGGATGGCAGGGGTGGTGGTGACTTGTGGTACCCCATGCAGGGATGCTGTGAAGGGTGTGCCCTGTGGGACCCCTGTGCAGGGATTCCAGGGTGCTGTACCCTGTGGGACCCCCATGCACGGATTCCGGGGTGCTGTACCCTGTGGGATCCCATGCACGGATTCCGGGGTGCTGTGCCTTGTGGGATCCCCATGCTGGGATGCTGGGGGGGTGGTGTGCCCTGTGAGACCCCTGTGCAGGCATTCCAGGGGGCAACTGTGCCCTGTGGGACCTCCATACATGGATTCCAGAGTGCTGTGCCCTGTGGGATCCCCATGCAGAGATGCTGGGGGGGTGCATCCCCCAAAGGACCCCCATGGAAAGATGCTGGGGGGTAACTATGCCCTGCAGGACCCTCATGCAGGGATTCTGGGGGGCTGTGCCCTGCAGGACCCTCATGCAGGGATTCTGGGGGGCTGTGCCCTGTGGGATCTCCATGCAGGGATTCTGGGGGGCTGTGCCCTGTGGAATCCCCATGCAGGGATTCTGGGGGGGTGCATCCCCCAAAGGACCCCCATGGAAAGATGCTGGGGGGTAACTATGCCCTGCAGGACCCTCATGCAGGGAT
>NW_008661331.1:0-1168 GCF_000695815.1 Acanthisitta chloris
GGAAGAAGGTAGGACAACCTGACCCCACCGTGTCCCCTTGGGTCCCCTCAGGTCCCCTCAGGTGGCCTTGGGTCCCCTCAGGTGCTCTTGGGTCCCCTCAGGTGTCCTTGGGTCCTGTCAGGTCCCCTTGGGTCCCCTTGGGTCCCCTCAGGTGCCCTTGGGTCCCCTCAGGTGTCCTTGGGTCCCCTCAGGTGCTCTTGGGTCCCCTTAGGTCCCCTTGGGTGCTCTTGGCTCCCCTCAGGTGTCCTTGGGTCCTGTCAGGTCCCCTCAGGTGTCCTTGGGTCCCCTCAGGTCAGGTGTCCTTGAGTCCCCCCATGTCATCCTAGGTCACCCCCAGAGGTTCTTGTTGTCCCCCCTGGGATTCCTCCGTGTGTCCTCCTTGTCCTCTGTGTCCAACCTTGTCACGACTTCCTGGACCTTCCTGTCCTCCCTTGGCCTCATCCCTGCCCTGTCCACACTCCTGGATCCCTTGGCCCCATCCTTGTCCCCTCCTGGACATTTTGTCCCCATCCTTGTCCATGTCCTCTCCTGGACCTTTTATCCCATCCCTGTCCTTGTCCCTTCCTGGACCTTTGTCCTTGTCCCCTCCTGGACCTTTTATCCCATCCCTGTCCTTGTCCCCTCCTGGACCTTTTATCCCATCCCTGTCCTTGTCCCCTCCTGGACCTTTTATCCCATCCCTGTCCTTGTCCCCTCCTGGACCTTTTATCCCATCCCTGTCCTTGTCCCCTCCTGGACCTTTTATCCCATCCCTGTCCTTGTCCCCTCCTGGACCTTTTATCCCATCCCTGTCCTTGTCCCTTCCTGGACCTTTGTCCTTGTCCCCTCCTGGACCTTTTATCCCATCCCTGTCCTTGTCCCTTCCTGGACCTTTGTCCTTGTCCCCTCCTGGACCTTTTATCCCATCCCTGTCCTTGTCCCTTCCTGGACCTTTCACTCTACTATTTTTTGGAGGCCACTGGAACGGAAGGTGTTGGGTTGGTTGATTTGGGTGGAAAGTCTCATAATTTGGGTCTCCTCTGTGCTCCCCTGGGTGAGACATCCCAACCCCCTCCAACTTCACCAGGGCCCCCCAAAAACAGGAACTGGGTGGGAAGGAAGTGGTTCCAGTGGTGGCCCAGTAAGGCCCTGCCCCTCCCCCATCCCAGGGGACACGTGACCTCCCATC
>NW_008661332.1:0-21088 GCF_000695815.1 Acanthisitta chloris
GGCAGGGCCCTGTCCTGCCCCAAGAGAACTGCGTAACGCGCGTGGTTCTCGGCTTCATCAGGTTTTCTTGCGGGCAGGTTTTTATTTTGGACCGTTTTATTTATGTTCCCATCTGTTTCATCTCGCTGTAGGAGCTCCCGCTAATTCCAGGAAGCAGCAGGACATCTCCCGGTCAGGCCTCCCGGGGAGGTCAAGGACAGCGGATGGTGTGGTGGATAATGCTGAACAGCTCAGCTCAGGCGATGTGAGCTCTGGGGCCTCATTGCGCTGTCTGCAAAGTGGGCACAGTACTCCTCTGTCAGCACAGGAGCACCATGAGTTCCAGCAAGGAATGCTGGCCAAGTGCTCCCGCATCCCCTGGCTCTGAAACCACAGCAGGCTGCTCCTGTGTCTGAAGGCTGGACAGCTCTTCAGGAAGGTACCCCAAAGGAGTTTCCACACATTGCAAATCCGTGTGGCAGGATTTCATTGCCATGGCTTTGGGAAGAGCCCACCCCTGCTAACACAGCCGGGCAAAAATAGGCTGAAGGCTGAACGCATGACCACTCCTCTCCACTCCTCTCACATCGTGTCTCACCCTCAGCCCTGCTCCAGGGCACCCAGCCAAGAGCACTGCCGTGATGGACAGCCAGGGCAAATGCTTCACAGGGGTCAAAGTCAAGGCTGTTAGACCATCTAATCAAATATTTATTTAGTACGAGCCCTTCAACTAACCAAGAGTCTCCTCTCCCAAGCATATATATATATATGCCTTGCTAAAGTATGTTTTCTTGCAGGGTATCCAGCATGGATAACCAGAAATGGAGAGTTCACCACCCACTTCTATGGTATCAACAAACTATTTGGCTTCGCCATTTCAGACATGCTTCATTTCCTATTCAGTTTTGTTCCATTTTATCCACCTGCCTGTGGTTCCTGTCATTCCCTTCCCCAGTAGTTTAAAGAGTTCTTTAGCACCCAGATTTTTCTTCTCATGAAGGTATTCATAATCAGGGCAGCTCAGGGTCTTTCTCATAACCCCATTAGTAGGAAGGCTTGTCCTTTGCTTCAAGGCAATCCCTCCAAGCCTTGCTTCAGCTTCATGAAGCTTTCTGCACTGCTTACAATTTTTCAGCCAATGAATGTGACTGCCCTGACTTCTTCCAGACAAACAGTATTTGTGTGTAACATGTCAAACGGAAACATGCACCGGGATGTAAAATCAAAGGTCCTGATTCTCATTCACATTGGAGACCTTTAACTAACTCTGGCAAATTACGTTTCATTTAGATCCAATGTACAGCTCCCCTAAAATGTCAGTGTTGGAAAGGGGCCAGACTGTAAATAAGAGTTGTCTCTCAATTAATTTTATTGACTTAATACTAAACCACTGACCATGCCATTAGGGTAACTGCACTTTTGCTTCTTTTGCATGATTAGACTAGTACTTTCATACTCAGAGTTGGCTGTGTATGCATCCTAGTATTTCACAGTGGAGTACAGAGATTTATTTCCATCTTATTTTATTTAGTGAGAGCAGAGGTGCAGTTCCTAAGGGGACTGCTGCTCCATGTTAGAGTGGAGATGGGAGACCTGACTGACTTCTCTCCAGCCCTACCTTGGCATAACTTCATTCACTCCTTCAGTGGATACACGTGCCTGACTTATGCCAGCATTAATAAAATAGGAATCAGGTCTGCTGCTTGTGCCCTAAATTTCCAGTACCCCCGGACCACCTGCTAAGGCATCCCTGCTTCTGCATTCAGAAATTTCCTTTGTTCTCTTTCAATATGCCATTAGTAACAGCTAAATAGGGGGGCTGAAAGGCGATAAACACATCTGCATTTCTAAGCATGGCTGATGCTTTCTTTCCTTAAAATTACTTACATGTGGCATCCACTTGCCTGAGTCATTAATTCCCCTTTTACGGAGACTGCCTCTGTTATTTTTATGCTTTGTCCTTGATGTTTGCTTACATTGTCCCTGTTTTCCATGTCAGAGAGCACAAGGTGCTGTACCCCATTAAGGATGACTAATACACGGACAGAGAGGGAAAAAGAGAGATTAAACCAGAAAGAAATGCATACCAAACCCATCTCAGAGTACTTAACTGAAAAACCCTGCTGCTCACATGAAAGCAGTCTGGGAAAGGAGACTATTAGAAAGCAAATGCACATGACTGAGGTGGAAATACAATTAAACCACCAGAGTAAAATAACAGAAAATGTAGTAGTAAGGTTAATAATAAACTCCAGTCATGAAAGCACAGAGTGTAGAAGGGAAATTACACTGCCAGTCATCATCTCTTTATTAGGAAACTCATTAAAGCCAGAGCAGAACCACTCCTTACAATGGAAAATTTGGATGGGCACGAGCAAGACCCAACTGGTAGGAGGCAGCTGTGTCCAGGAGGGCTCTGTGCAGGTGCAGAGAAGGGACAATCTGCTGCAGATGCTAATGCAATATTTTCATTAATTGGTTTATGCACTTACTGTGCATGTGCATCACAAGCACGGCTTATTGCTCACTACTACTCCCTTGGCTTCCTTTTTATCTCCTTCTGCCTCACCTACCTTGCAATTTAAAGCCCCATATTTCAATTTCATGACAGGACAATCTGTAGCAAAATCTCTGCTCCTCTCTGCTTCAGTCATCCTGGCTCATCTTATTCTTGCTTCACCAGTACTCAGCTCTCTTCATTCATACTGCAGTCCTTCCACCTTCATGCTTTGCACTCCCAAATCCCCTCATTAAATTCCTTTTTTCCCTTCTCTTCCCTGACTCTGCCTTTACTTAGAAGCGAATCCACTGCACTTGGCTCCTTGTGCAGCTGGATCATCATGTGTCAGGACTTGGGAGTGCAAAGACTGGAGAAACTGGAACCTTGTGGTGGGAAAGAAGGGGGCTAGGGATGGGGATGTGCAAAAGTGTGGCTGCCTGCACAGGTTTTGTCCAGTAAAAAAGGCAATAACATTGAAAGAAAATTTTTGATGAAAACAACACGTTTACAAAAGCATTTCAGGTTTGTTTTTTATTGAAAGTGAAAGCTCTGTCAATACAATTTGCTGAGACTCAGAGACCTTTAAATAATTAGAATAACTCTTCTGCATCTAATTTGAAAAGTGCAAGGGTTGCCAAAATGGATGTTGTTTCCTTGTATTCCTCTGTGGGTATAATATAAGCACACACTCAAACATGCATTCATATTGGGAGCTTGTAATGCTTAGTGGTAATTCTCTGACTAGAAAGTCTCAAGATAAGGAGACCAAAATTTCACAACAATTTTTTTGTAATTTTTTTACTGCTATTTTAAAAGATATTTTAAAAACAATTTAGTTACAGTGCCAAACTAAAAGTGATCTCCAAATTGCTTTTAAATACTAATGTTAAGCACCCAGGAAGGCTCGAAAAGACAGAGTGGGGGATGGGTGTGCCATTCCCAGTGACCTTCATATCCCATCTAAAACCTTGTTCAGTGCTGTGAAAAGTGCATCTGCTTTGAGTGGGAGATTCTAACATTCTATGGACTTTCTAGGTGTAGAAACCTACTGCCTCCATGTCTATTTACTGTATTTTTAGGTGGTAAATACTGTCATGGGCTTCTCCACATGCTTTGAGGTGCTTTAGCAGGACCTCACACACAGCCACTGATACTTTGAGGTGTAGCTACTGCAGCGTGGATTTAGCCACAGATACTTCTAGTTGTACCTTCTCCAGCGTTGCCTCATTCTCAGGGCACAATCTTTCAGAGGTTGAGCTATTGCAGCACAGACATAACCAGTGCCACAGACCCTTTGGGATGTCCTGCTCCCACATGGACACATCCACAAGTCACAGCCCCTTCCACTCAAGCTCACACTGGTGTTCCAGCCTGTCCAGTAGAGCAGCACAGAAACAGCAGCGATGCCCTGGCTATCTGCCAGCCCAGGAGCATCACCATGGCTGTTATCAAAATGTTCCCCAGCACAGCAGAGTAAGATGATAAGCAGCACAACAGCACAGTGAGCAGTGAAAGCAGAAAGCAGCCACTAACGAGCACTAGGCTGTAATGCACAGCCAGGCAAGCGAGTCTCATGGCAGGCACAGCAGCCTGACCATTAGTGGCTAAACAGCAAGAACAGCTAGAAATTCAATCTGGCACATTCTAATCAAATCTGCTGTTATCATGAACACTTCGAGCCCCATGTCGGGCACCGAAAAGGACTGCTGTGGTTTAACCCCAGACAGCAACTGAGTCCCACACAGCTGCTGTCTGACCCCTCCAGTGGGATGGGGGAGACAATTGGGAGAGTAAAAGTGAGAAAACTCTGGGTTGAGATAAAGAGCTTTTAAGAGGTAAAGCAAAAGCCACGCATGCAAGCAAAGCAAAGCACGGAACTCAATCACCACTTCCCATGGGCAGACAACTGTTCAGGCATCCCCAGGAAGGCAGGGCTACATCATGCCTAATGGGGACTTGGGAAAACTAACACCACCACTACAAAGATCCTTCTCCTTCCTTCTTCTTCCCCCAGCCTTATATGCTGAGCAAAACACCATATGGTATGGACTGTAAGTTGGGCTCAGCTGTCCTGGCTGTGTCCCCTCCCAACTCCTTGTGCACCCTGAGCCTCCTCACTGCTGGGTGGGGAGAGGAGCAGAAAAGGCCTTGACTCTGTGCAAGCACTGCTCAGCAATACTGAAAAAATTCTTGTGTTATCAACACTGTTTCCAGCATAACTGCTCAGCTGAAAAAATTCCTGTGTTATCAACACTGTTTCCAGCATAAATCCAAACCACAGCCCCATACTGGCTACTGTGAAGAACATTAAATCTAACCCACCCAAAACCAGCACACCACTTTTGAAGAGGGATTCTGTTTATATAAATATATATGTAAATATTCTGAAGGAGGGGTGAGAGTCAACAGCAGCTTCATTACCAAGAGCTGAAAAAATTCCTGTGTTATCAACACTGTTTCCAGCATAAATCCAAACCACAGCCCCATACTGGCTACTGTGAAGAACATTAAATCTAACCCACCCAAAACCAGCACACCACTTTTGAAGAGGGATTCTGTTTATATAAATATATATGTAAATATTCTGAAGGAGGGGTGAGAGTCAACAGCAGCTTCATTACCAAGAGCATCTTTTTGCTCCAGCTGTTTGTTGGACTTGCCACAGGCAGGATTTGGGCTTGCATGCTGTTTTCTCTTGTGATTTTAGCTCACCATGCCCTGGGGGAGCCTAGGAGAGCTGCATCCCTTTCGCCTGCCTGTCCTTATTGCTGCTGTTCTCTCTTTTCCTGTAAATTGCTTTCTCCGCTGTTACAATGGGTTTTCACACTCTGAATTTCTTTCTAAGGTTTTCAAGGCTATGATGGCCCCCAGGAAGAGATCTCTGGAAGCAAACAAGTTTGTATCAACCAAACCTGGGCAAAAGGAAGCATAATTAAGACTGGAAGTCATCAACACCCAGCTCGTAGCAGCGTGGTGGTAAAGCCAGGCTTTTAGTCCTCAGATCATCATAGGGCTTTGCTGTAGGGCTGATCTGAGACCCCTCACAGAGAACGTTGATACCATCAAGTTATGCTGACCATGGGGGTCCTGGTACTGGCAGTGGGCTCTGTGGCCTGTGGTGTGGTCTCCCCCCTCCTCTGCTGTGCTCCTGGCCAGGCTGGCACCCCAAAAGTCTGGTCTCAGAGAAATGGGAGGGGTGTGAAGGGGCATGGTGGATGAGGATTCTTCCTTCCAGTCATGCTGTGGGCACACAGCTTGTCTCCCAAGAGAAGCAGTAGAACTATTGCTTAAAAAAAATGCTAAAAAGCTAAAATGGCTGGAGAAAGCAGAACCCATATTTTATTTAGTGCCCTTGCAATCAGTGAATGCCTCACTTCTAGAAAAAGAGAAATGCAGGGTCAGCACTTACACAGCCTGGGAGGGCTCCAAGCAATACCTCCTGCCATACCAGGTGGGAGCACCAGGTGATATGAAATGCCTTTTCCTCCCTCTCTGTCCCTGTCATTCTTGCCCTTGCTGCTGTCCATCTGCTGGCACCACTTCAGTCAGTCTATAGAAACCACAGTTTCTTTCTCCTCATTTCTGGCATGACTAGCATATATGCACACAGAGAGGACATGCTTCTGGAAGGTGACAAATGTGGGCTTAAGGCATTCCATCTCGGTTTGGGCTGAAGGTACTTGCAGAGCTACTCAGTGAAGGAGGCACCAGGGCAAAACAAACTTGTCAAATGCTGGAGTTGGCACACATCCCCGGGTTAGGTGTCTGCAGGGTGGTGCTGCAGCTGAAAAGAAAGGTTTGTGGGTGGCATTGGGTCATAAAATTGAGGTTAAGAGAATCAGGTGTTTCGTAAGTGCTAGTCCTAATGTGGATGGTAAAAGGGGAAGAGTCCCCTGTGTGCATTTCAACTGACTGAATGGCAGTATAGCCTCTACATTTATTTCTCCTTCAGTCAAGCTTAAGCTTTAGGAGAAACACTTGAAAACATGTAAATAAGAAGTGACAGAATGCAGACATTAAACACTTACCTCAGTAGCCTAAAATAAGCTTTTAATAAAGGGGAAAGTAATCCTCTGACAGAAAATAAACCTTAGGGGGAAAAAACCAGGCAAAAGCTGTATATATGCTGAGAATCAAGGGAGGCAGAAGAGGGTTTTCCTTTGGGATTGGAATGGGATCCAGAAACCATACTTGAAAAAAAAAATTACCCTCAAACCTCCTCCCAAAACTGTGCAAGTATTTGCAGTCCCTGAATGCCTCCAGCTTCCCTCTCCTGCAGCAGATGATGTTCTCACTACACGGCCTTCTTCACTATGAAATTTAAATTACTTAACTATAAATTGCTTTCCAAACAGTGGTACCTTGTATTTTAGTCAGTCACTGGTGATGTGTCTAGGTTTCCTGGAAATGCATTCAGAAAGACTTCTATTGATTTAGACCTTCACACAGATCTATTATTCCCAGCAAAATTCTCCAGGGGGTGAAGTTTGTTTTTCAGACCATGCTCATGCCAAACAATCCTGTAGCACCAATCAGACAGCACTCAACAAAAGTGGCCTGGGGAAGATAGAGATATTTCATTTGATGGAGAAAATAATGTAAGAAAATTCTATTATTCTGGATGTTTAATTTGATTTTGTTCCTCCTGGTTTCACCCTTAGACCTTGCTCTGGTGTGCAGCTGAGATGAGTAACTGAACCTGACTACGGCACACAGTGGAGTTGTGAATTATTTTGTCCCCAGCCTTGCAATGAACCTTGTGCAGGTGGAGAAGTCTATCTGCATTGCTGGATTAATGAATCCATGTAAGGTCAACCCCTGTGCAAGCTGATCCAGCGAGCCTGTCAGTTACCTCAGTGAGTCCTCAGTTGTTGGAGGAAAAAACAGAGCTCTGAGGAGCTGTAGGGGACAGATAGAGCTTTTTGCCTGCCTCCACTGGAGCTGGAGGAGAATAAAATGGGCTTGCTCAGGACCCATTTGCCTATTTTTTTGTAAGACTTATAGGACAGCTCCTGGTAAGGTGCAGATGTATTTTAAATTTGGGGTTAATAAAATTCTACTGTCCCTTTATGCTCAGCATTAAACAACAGCACTGAGCACAACTCTGTTTTGAACAGGTTTGATAATGAGACCGGAGGCAAACAAGAATGGGGAATTGCAAAGGGTGAAGCTTTTCCATGGGAAGGTTGAAGCTTTTCCTTGGGAAGGTGTCCCTTAGGCAGGGCTGCATGTCTGTCTGAGTCTCTACACCCAGACATCACCTCTGGGTCAACAAGAGTGATGGAGCAAGAGGCAGCACAGCTGGAACCGCAGTCATGTTCACCAGTTCACCTTTGGCTGGGGCTCACTGAAGGAGGCAAGAGGCAAAGAGCAGGCAAAACCCTGCAAAGTTTTGGAGTTTGTCTTTGATTTTTTTTTCTGTGGCTGGGGAAATGTTGCTCTTTGAGGGGAGGCAGATGAAGCAATCGAGTCTGCTGGGTTTCTGGGCTGCATCTAGAGCCAGGGCTCTTTAGATTATTCAGGGGCACCGTGTAGGTAATTTAACCCCATGCAAACTTCTGCAAACAGCTCCTGTCAGAAAAGTAGTGTCACTCTAACTATACTTCACTGAATCTTTATTTTTTTTGAAATCTGAGGGACTGGAGAACCTTTATTTGGGGTGGGTTTTTTCCTTATTTAATATTTTACATGTTTCTTATATCATTTTAGTGCCTGCTTCTGTTTTTGTTTGTTTTCTCCCAGTTGTGATGGCAAGAAATCATGCAAGTTTTATTTGCAGAAAGCTATAAGCAGTTGAAGAAAAAAGTTTTAATAATGAAAATGCCTGGCTCACTGCATTTCTGCCTGGAGCAGCAATACCTAGAAGGTATAGAAAGCATGTAGCTGCCTATTGAGGAGAAGGAAAAAAAAAAGACCCTATTTAGCGCTGATGGAAGTATCTTGGTTTTTAGCTTAAAAGCTTCTCATGCTTTTTCTACCTCTGTGCTGTAGTCACTCTGTTTGAAATTAGATTATGGATTCTTTGTGACCAGAGCTTCTTTATGTACAACCAGTGCTGCCAGAGCTTCATCCTGCTGCATTCTGTGTGACTAGTTGTTGCCTGTAAAGAAGCAGTGTGCAAACAAGGACAAATGCCTTAGCATCATCAAGGCTGGAGGAGAATTCTGAGATCTTAGAGTCCAACTATTAACCTGCCACTGTGCTGGAACCCCTAAACCCTAAACCAAATCCTCCAGCACCAGATCCAGACACCTCTTAAACACTTCCAGGGATGGTGACTCCAACACCTCCCTGGGGAAACTATTCCACTGCCTTGATTTATCCTGTAGTCATAGGAATTGCACAACAGGAATGTCACATGGAATATTCATGTTACATGTTTGGACAAGGATTGGCTGATGCTCTGACCCTGTTGGAATCAGTAGCAAAGCTCCCACCAAGCTACCAAACAGTGAAAATTTAACTAAGAAATTCTGATGACTCTTAACATCTGACCTGCTGCTGTGAACAGGTGTATCTGCACCTGTATGGAGATCCTGTGTGTGAGTAAAAGGAGCATACCCAGGATTTCAGGTGAAGTTAGGCATCTAACACAGAAAAACACTCTGGTGTAAGAAGGATGAGCTGTGATTTTAAAAATATCTGCATAAAACTATACAAGAATAAAGTTGACATCAGTCACAATAAAAACTTGAAGAACATGAGGAATTTGAGAAAATAAGGGTGATGATTGCTACCTGATGCATCCAAGCACAGACATTAACTGGTTTTCAAAAGTATTTTTATCTTACTTTCTGCCTGGGCAAACTTCATTCATGCACACTATAAATATGGGTAGAGGTGAAGGCAATGAATTATGAGGAAATGACTAGCAAACCCAGCTCTTAAAATAATATATATAATTTAGCACTTAATCCTTTAAAGGATTCAGAGAAAGAAATTATTCAAACTTTGCAATATATTGCGATCTACAAATGACTGATCTTCTCATGGAATTACTTTGGTGACTGTGACTCCATCTCTACATTGTAATCTAGGCAGCAACTGATAGAACAGTGAAGTTAACGTATTTATCACACAGAGCTCAGGTGGAATGTGAAGTCACTGAGCTGCATTTGTCCATGTGGGTCTGTACTGCAGGTGAGGTTTTCTGAAACATCTACCCAAATAGGCACAGAATTTTCAAACCAATATGAATGATGGACAATGCATAAACTTCCTTTTTTACTTTATTAATCACAAAAAATAAGTTAATTTTGATCACATCATGCAATTAATTTCAACAAGAGCACAGGATGGATAATCTAGACGGGCTAACTCTACTCATGTGAGCTGGTTCTGAGGAAGTCTCTCCAAGAGTATTTCAGGATTAATCCTGAGCAGCCTCTGAACTCTTAATGATCATTTCTGAAAATTGCAGGTGGACAGGGAGTCCCAGAGGACTGCAAAAAGAAAAACAAAATCTATCTTTAGAGCAAGGCAAGAAAGAAATCTATGGGATGTACAGTGATGGATGAGTTCAACTTCAGTACCTGGAAATGCTCTCACTGAACAGTCATTTAATAACCAACAAAACAGACAATATACAGTTTTGTTAAGAGCAAATCCAAAACAGGGATAGAAACCTTGAGGAACCAAGGACAGAATTTATATTGACTGTACCACAGCTTTTGGCAATCCCAAGTGATGCTCTCAGAAGCAAGCTGAAGAATAATGACACAGACAAAATTATGATGTGGATGTACAACTGATTGCAAATTACTATTTGAGTTTATCACTCAGTAGGTTCCTTAAATGTGACAAGAGCTAAAACCTTGTAGAGGTTTGTCCTGATCTGCAGCTTTATTCTGCTGCAGAAAAGGATCCAGAAGATGACGATGGATTACGATTGGAAGTGCAAAATATAGCACTGCTGCCAGACATTCAAATGCCCTTCTGGGATGCATTAATGGGTATAAAATACAGGAACTGGTTCTTTTACTCAGCTTGGCATTAGTGACCTCAGCTGGAAAACTGTGTCCGTTTTTGGGCTAGGTATTTGTAGAAGAATGTGGCTCTGTGAATCCCACAGCTCAGGGGTGAGCAACAGGAATGGTAAGGTATGTGACTGCTTGGGAATTGCTGAGAGAATTGAACCTTCTTCTAGAAAGGGGACAAGGATGATTTGAATTTTCATGTGCAAAACATATATACTCTTCCTCCCAAATCAGAAGGAAAACTGTGAATCTCACTCGCTGACAGGAAAGGTAATTTAGACTAGACATTGTCCTTTTAACTGAAGGAGCCTTTGAGCACCAGTTTCCACAGACACTACTGGCATCGTCTCCACTGAATGTTTTTAAGAGCAGCTGAGGATGGTGTGAATCTGCTTGATTTTGTCTCAAGGATGAGAATAGGCTAAATCAGTGCTGCTTGTTCTGACAACCATCCATAGGCTGCTTGGGTAATTTGCCCAGGCCATTGCCAGCCAGAAGCCAGAGAGACCTGGCTGAGCCATTTGGGGGTGGAAGCCTCTGACCAGCTCACTGTTTCATAGAAAGGTATTTCATATGGTGGGTGAATGTCATCTCCCCTGACCAGAGAAGGAGCAGAGCCATTTGGGGAGGGCAGTTGTTAGGAGCAGGCTGTTGCCAGTGCTGTTTTTCTGCTTGGAGCTCGTTCTCTCCTCAAGTGTGAGGATCACCTTGCAAATGAGGGAGCCAAGTATAGGTTTTATGAAATACGAGGGTGGCAGCAGTATACACCCAAGTCTGCAGGAGGAGATGACTAAGCAGCTGTTCCTCATTTCAATATCCATATTGAGGTCCTGGGACACCTGCTGGTCCATGAGCCTGGAGCTCAGTGGTTTGTATCTGGCCTGCAAAATTGTGTTGAAGTTATCCCCCACTGGTCGAAAGCGTGTGGAAATCATTAGATGAAATGACCTCTTGAAGTCATTTACAACCTTGCACTGCAGAGATTTCTGTGAAGTAGTGGAATAGTTTCACTCCTCTTTGGAATAACAGCAGGACTAAAAATGGAAAAACAAATAATAGATTAAAAAATAGCACCGTTCCACTATCCACTACTGATAGAGCAAGTCCATGAGACTTTTCTCTTTGTACTATACATAATAGAATGTCAGTGCATATTTGGAAGAGCTGTTGTGTTTAACTATGCCATTTGAGAATTATACTGTATCTCATCTTCAGTGAAAACTTCAGGCAAACAGCTGAACTATGTTAAAATGGATTACTTGAGAATTACAAATAGTGCAGCTTGAGAGGAAGGTTGTGACAGGTACAACTTCACCTTCTCTTTCCACAAAGAATGAAATGCTTTTTTCTTCCTAAATGCCAAAACTGGTCAAGGATTTCTGAAAGAATAATAATCCTTAAAACAATATGATAAACACAGATCCTTGAAGTTCTGCCTGCCAGGGAAGGAAAAAAATGAAAGTTTCTACATATAGTATCTCACTGATAGGGACAGGATTTCAAGCTGCAGGGCAAGAATTCTGTGTGGAAATGCCTAATTTTCATGCTTTGGGACTTCACATCTGTGAAAGCCTAGCATTACACTGGCACATAGGGTTGGATGAGGGCATATTTTTTACTTGGGACTTGCTTCTTGTGCTTGTCAGAGCAGTCCCCTAGCACACCAGCATCCTGCACAGAGCTGTTCTGGGAGGGAGGGGACTGATCTGGGTGACAACAAGTGCCAACTGAAGTTACAACTTTACCTGCAAGCCCCAGCACAGCATGGCAGGAGTGGCCCATCCCTCACACAGGATGGTGCTTTCATCCAGCCCTAATTACTAAATTGTGGTAAATGTTACCACATTCTGTATCCAGCCCTCACCCTTAAAAAGACGAGAAATCAGAGTGTTTGAACGTGGTGAATAGGAGTGTAAGCTGTTTACATAATCGCTGTTTACATTCTGTTAGAGGTGACAAAATCATCCTGAAAAAAATTGTCAGTGTTGATAAAGAGCATATCTGTAAACAGCAGATTAAGCAGGACACAGAGAGCCTTGCAGCCCAATTATACATAATTTGCCATGGACATGGTTTGAGAAAGAAATGCACACAATGACTTAGAGAAAATTGCTTAGCTTGGCCAGAAGTGCCTGAGGGCAAATTGTCCTTGAAAAATGCCTCCTGGGAATAATAGCATGTCCTCATCCTTTGCCTGATGATGAAGAAGATCCTTTTTCTCCCATTCCCCACCCCCTGTAAGGTATGAAGTTATCCTGACCCTCTTCAGCATTTACCTGACTCACATGTCTTTCACACAGCTCCTTAGACTTGCCCCTGACCCTTGGAGAGCCAAGGTCTGCATCACTGATCCGTTACAGGTCTGCAGCAGCTCTTTTGGGGGGATTCAAGCAGGGATTTTCTCCTAGCTGGCATCCAAGGTACCACAGATTCAGGAGGTTACAGTAGCTCTCCCATCCCCAGCCTGCTGTTTTATCCAATGAGCATTCCTGTCACCTTCCAGCTTGTTAGTATGTCCTTTTCCAGCACCCATACACCAACTGCAAGCGTAAAGGCAAGGCAAGTCACCAGAGAAGTGAGTGTATGAGCCTACCAGCAGCCTAAGGAAAGTGTCTCTGCTGCTGTATTTTATCCCAGATGTTCATGAAAAACTCCCTTTTTGTTCTGCCACACCTTCCGCAATGATTCTGTGGGGAATTTGTTGATCATGTTTCGGAGTGATAGTCAGCTTACAACAAGTTTTCAAAACCACAACTTATCACAGAGGAGAAAGTTAATGACTTGTTGTCCACTGTTTTCAGGTACTGAAAAAGGAAATTTAGAAAACTTTTATAACTCCATTAAACTAACAAAAATATTAAGGGGAGACTGTCAAAAATGACAGCCTAAAAAGGACTGAATTAATCTTTCCTAAAAAGATGAACTATGATCTATTGGCTAAAAATCTTTAAAATTAATAACAAGAGAACAGGCTAGAATAGCAAAAGAATCTTTTAAGGAATATTTGGATGAGCTGAAATTACTCAAAGTACTTCTCCTGTGACAAAATCTCAGAAATCACTGAGCACTTTGTGAGTTTATGGGGAAAATCCTGAGGAACAATGACATGAACAAGAACAATCCTAAGAAGGACAGCCACATAATCACCTTTAGAGAGGGAATAGGATTATGTACAGAATACCTGGCTAGGGAACAGTACCATAGAAATAGACCTGTAACAGATGACAAAAGGAATCTAACTGTTCCAAGCATCATATGGAAGGGATGGATGATAAATAATGTCCTTCACACGTTGCTGGTAAGATCCTGATCAGAGCAATATTTCTTGTATTGGCATACACATTTTAAGAGATACACAGATACAGTGAGAAGATCTTTATTTATTATAACTTGAAAAAAATAATTTCTAGGGAAAAAAAGCTTTTTGTAGAAAAGCAGATAATGAAGGGGAGGTATTGGTGCTAGCTGTCTAAAATGTTGCTATAAATGGGAAAGTGGCCAGTGATTTTCCATTTGCAAGGAGACAGTAACTTATGAACATATAGTGAAAGTAAAGTTTGTGTTAAATATCAGGACAACTTTCTCACCACCAGCACTGTTAGGTACTACATCAGGAGATGCCTGGATTACCATCAAGGGAAGCTTGGACAATTGCTCCTGGCTTGAGATCAGTGGCTGGTCTACATGACCTTTTGTGTCTGGCATTTCTACAATTTGTTTCTTCCTAGCGGATACCTTGATTTTTAAAGCAATTCAGTTTGTGCCACATTCAAATTCCAGCTGCAAGCTCTTTGTTTTGTTGGCCATATGCTTTCAAGCACAGAGCTGTGTGCTGTGCTTGACAAGCTGGAAGGCTCCAGGGACATCCTGCTGGGACAACACAGAGAAGAAACACTGAGAAGGTGAGGGACGAGGGAAGGAGGAATATATTAGCTCTGTGGCTCGATGGCAGTGTTACAAATACCACCAACATACAGCTAGTTCCTCAGTGCCACTGAGCCCAGCTAATCTTGAGCTGAGTTTGCAAGCTCAGTGCAAGGGTACTGTGTAACTTGTATATTTATGGTATCATGGCCACTGCTAGGGTTCAATGAGAATTTCAGCGTGGGAGAGGATGCCATGAGCAGATGGAAAGGCAGCAGTAATCCACAGACATATTGACAAGGCAGGCAGGCCAACTGGGTGCTGACCAAGACCAGCTGTCCCTCTCTTTCGTCTAGAGTATTTGAGAGAAAAAAAGAAGAGGCAGAGTTTCAAGCAGCACTCCCAGCCCAGGAGTTTCTGCTTGGTGTTGATATAGCATGACCCTTTTCCTCTGTCTGTCTTATCTGCAACAGAGATGCCATCTTCACCACTTAGGAAGCACCACCAATCTCAGCCTGCACCAGGAGGCAGCAAACTCCTCTTTCTTTTTGGTATTGGATCTGTACATACAAGCCTGTCTCAAGGAGAAAAATGTGAGCTTAGGGAGGAGATGGTTTGAAAAGATGCCTGCTCTCCCCTGGCCATAATAAATCCTCAGCTATTTTAGAACTGTAAGGTCTCTCCTCTTTAAGGGCAGAGGTAGCACCTTCACGTGTGCCTTTTCACGTCGCCTGCCCAGTGTCTCCTAGGAGCTGATACAATTATCTATACAATACATATAAGAATATATGATAAGGAAATAGCCCCAGTTTTGCCATCAAGATCCCCAAACTCCCTGCAGGCTTGGGGAGGCAGATATATGCTCCAGGTCTCTGAAATGATCTGACAGTCTCCAACTGCTCAAATACTACAGTGCCGTAAAACACTCATCATCTCAGAGATGCCATAAACCACTTATCACCTCAGAGATGCATCCTGAACACCCGTTTCCAAAGCACATCTTTATAAAAAACAGAGCAGTGTCAGCCACTTATTTCTGTATGGCAAGGGCCAACCCAGAATTAAATGAAACCAAGCCCCTAGACAAGACCAAGAAACTTTCCTATCTGCTGGTTCACAATACAAGGTGTCACCTAGCTGCCTTCCAAGACAGCTTGCAAGCCTTGTCATATAATATCCACTTACCTTGGTGATTGCAAGCTGTCTCAGTGCCACTGCTGTCAGCCCAGATCCAGTTTTGAACAGTGAGGCAGAAGACAATAGATTCATGCAGTGCTGATTCAGTCTTTTTGATGGGAAGTTTGCTTGCATCTGGCAATGCTGGTGTAAGTCCATACTTGGTTATGCCAAAACTATTCATTCTGTCAACAATGCCTCATGTAGATCTGAAACATAAAGATGGGGGAGGTTCCTTTATGATTTCAAAAGACACGGGGAAAGAAAATATTTTCCTTATGAGGAGCAATTCCACAGAGTAACCTGAAACTGTTCCTCTTCTGAGGGCATTTCAGTTGCTGTTTCAGACCCAAAGAAAAGCTTGCATGCCTGAACAGTCACTGGTTGGGTTCATTTTTACTGTATTGGAAGTTACATCTCCTTACAGGCTTGCCTGACATATGCTAGGACACTGGTGCTACAACAACATTACCTCATTAATGTAACATTACATTGCAAACAAAATATGGACTAAAATATCCAGCCCTCTTTGTAACAGGACCAAGGGTCAAGTAGCCTTTTTCAACCATACAGCTTTTAACTTTCATCTTTTCATGTCCAGGGTCTGCTCAAAATGTAAGCAAACTGACCAGGTACCAGGATACAGGGACTTCTGTACAACGTGCATGAATGCAGGGCAGGGGGAGGCAAACAGCATAATCACAAAGATTCTCTTCATATTATTTGAAAAGGCAGATTTAAAATAATATTAAGAGTTTGCCTTCCTGCTAGTAGCCTTGTGACATCAGGGCTGGGGTTTCTTTGTGCATGCAGTTTTCTAGGTTGAAAAGCAAATAAACACTTCCACGTCTGTGTAACTATGTTGTCACTGCAGATTATCTCTGGAGATCACCTATTTTGTTCTGCCCCACCAACCTTTGCCACTTGATCAGATGCTCTAGTTGTGAGATGTCACCTGGAATGGGGCTCAGCACCAGTGGGAAGCTCACTGGAACAGGTTTCAGAGGTGTTTGCTGGCAGCAGATGTTTGGTGAGAGTATTCATTTCCATCCTTACCTGCACTGACAGAGGATCTCCACTGAGCAGCTCATTTGCACATCCATTTCCCACCTCTTCCAGTCCTCATCACCAAAACCCATGGCACAGAAGGATAATTGAGTCGTTTCACTTCAGGGTTCCGCTCTGCATTTCAGACTCACTCTGGCTTACGTGTAACAGATTTATTTTCAGTGAAAACAATGTTTAGTTTGTGATGGTTTCCATCGAGCCGTGCTTTGCCCTGGTGATTCTGCACATCCTCCTCACACGGCATCCCCCTGCCCTGTCCTGCATGGCATTTCAGAGCTCTGGGAGGCAGGTGGGACACCTTTCTCCTACCAACCACCAGTGACCATAGAGGTCCAAATGGGCATTTGCAGCTCTTCTTTCCAGGAATCTGTCGCTGGTTGCTATAGTGATAAACAAGTTGGCTTATTAGGAGAAGGAACAAAGCACTAGAGAAAATTATTTCAAAATGGCCTATGTGCATACATAAACATGCAGCCTCACTCTTCATTGTCAGCTTGGGCAGCTGGTTTCTTGTTTCTGGAACAGCACGGGCCCCATATGTATTATTTTAGCAAGTCCAGCCCAGTCTCCACTGCCTGTGTTTTCTGACACACAGTGTCCTGTGTGAGGGTGCAGGGCTTTCACTTCTTGGGTGCTTCCATAACTGGATGGTGTAGGAAAATGTGCTTTCTCACAAAAACTGTTAGATGATCTAATGAGGCTGAAATAAGTCTAAAGGAGCAGAAGAGGACAGAAGAAAATATGCTTTTGCTGCTTTTCCTTTCCCTCACCCCATGCTGCAGACACTTAGGGTGGAGATTGGTGCCTGTCAGATGGCAGAACATTACTTTCCCTGGCTGGCTCATACCTTGGTCTTTTGGGCCTTCAGTAATATAAAATGAAACCATTCTCACATGAATCCCTAGATACAGAGTGACTCCACTGAGATCAGACTTGTGCCCTTCAGTGTGTAGTAGGCAGTGGATGTGCACTGACACTCCTGTGAGATGCAGCCCTGATGCTCTTTTTTTTGGCTAATTACACATTTTGATTGACTGAACACTGCCAAAAGGTGTAAATTCAAACACTAGGAACTACACTGCCCATATTTCATTCAGACAGGCAGGCTAGTCTTTTGCCTGCTATGATTTGAGTCACCTGGCATCTGGTTTTACCCAGCACAGAAACCAGGCTGATGAGCCCCCTTTGCATGCCAGAGCTAATTACCCACCTCCAGTTGCCACCAGTCACTGCTGTTGAAAGAAAAACTCAAAACAGTCCAAAGAAATGAACCATCTTTGGGTTTAATCTGTTCAATTACAGCCATGTGAAATAGGAGCTATTTTTCTGAGGTGTTTTATCCACTAGTTAAAAATAATTGCACATTTTTATATGTTTATCCAACTGATTTTGCTTCTGCTTCCCATGGGACTGTAATAGTTCTATCAACCACAGAACCTACAAAACAATACATTTTAATAGCTTTATTTCAAACGCTGCCTTATAATTCAGACCATCTTTCCAATAACTGAAAAACAAAACTAACACAGTTCATAAAACTGTACCTAGCTTGAGCAAATCCTGGTGTTCAGAAACTGAAGGAAAATTCAAATGGAGCAAGCAAAAGGCTTGGCCAGCTTGTCACCCCACTGAGAGGCTGGGTGGGAGGGCTGGGTGGCAGCAGAAGCCTCTAGACAGAGCTGCCTGATGGGTGTGTGACTCTGAGTAAGGAGGGGGAAAAAGGCAGAAGGAACTGAATTGTTTTAAGAACATGGAACAGCACATCTACGGCACAGCTACAGCAACTCTCCCACCACGTCTATCGCTTTCTACAGGTATTAGAAACACTGAAAGCACTGAAGAAGAAATAAATTGAGGCACAAAATTGCTGGTTATCATTACAAACCCTTACAACTGCATCCAACCAGTGTCCACAGTGTGCTCCTCTTTGAAAAAAGCCTCTGTGGGCCTGCAGAGAATGCTCCTTGGGGTGAGATTTCTTTGGGGGGTGTGTGCATGTGCACATTTACACACACACGCTGCTTCCTAGCACTGTGTCAAGCATTCTCCTGCCACAGCCAGGCATCCTCTGCTGGTAAGAAGTGCAAGAGACTGAAGTAGATGTAGCTTTTTTTAAAACAAATGAAAAATTGGGTGCCAAGTCCTGACACATCTCTGAAAAAAATCTTTGGAGAACGGGGGCAGCAATCACAACACCATAATAGATGAGCCAAGCCATAAACTACTGCAAACAAACAATTCTGGACCAGATCCTGAAGAGAAATGCCTGCCCACACACTCTGATCCAACCTGGAATATGCACTGTGCTGCACACTGTGTGTGAAGCCATAGGAACAGCCTGAGTCACACAGTGATTGGTACCATCCATCACAAGTTAGAAACTCGTCCTTTGTTTCAGAGTTGCACCTGAGGCCTCAAATCAAATGTGACAATTTTTATAATAATCAGTCCTAAGGTGTTTGGCAGAAAAAACTATCTCTGGAGAGTTTGTCCCCACAAATGGAGTGGTTATTTGACTGAGTTTCTCCAATTTCCAGAGGAAGAATGTTTTGTTTTGCTTGCAAGAAACAACTGTTTGATAAATAACAGTTTGCTTGCATGTAGTGCCTTCATTATCTTTTACCTTTCCATCTGAAATAATCTACACCTAAAGCTAATGGAAAATGCTGCTGCATTATTTGATATCACATCTGATCTATTGGACTCATGACCTCCAAGTCTGTTCTCTGGCACATGGAAACATGTTACAATGGTTCTGAGAGAAAAATACAGTTCTTGCAATTTGTTATCAAATAACCACATGCCACATACCTTTATGTTACAGCAAATGTGATCTGAGAAAATGCAGTAAATATTTGTCAGCAAGTGTACAGAAACACAGTTACCAGCTTTCAGGAGCACAGTTAAAGAGATGGAAGATCACCACACTGTTCGTGGGGATACCTCCCTGGTGCTGAGTTACTGTTTGTGCTCCTTCCTAAACTGCTGCAATTACATTCAGCTACTCACTGCTGCCTTTACTAAGGTCTCCTAGCCGTAAACTATTAAGTATCCTCTATAGGCTGAGCTCTGAATACAACACACAAGTCCACAAAAGATAATATATTTGGATGAGAAGTAATATAAAGAGAAAAGTAGTACTTTTAAAGCATTATATTTGGCTACGAAGAATGCCAATTAAACACATCCATTTGTCACCCTTAGGTTCTGCCCTGGTAGGTTTTTAAGAATCCTGATGTGGTATCATATAGTCTCTAGAAGTGAGTAGCTTTGAATTAACTTTTCCAAATGACTTTCAAATGAGAACAAGCAATAGCTTCTTGGTATGTTGCTTTGATACACATGTTTGCATTATTTGAACGAATTATCTCTGTAAATAGGATTGTACTGGAAATGAGAAAACAATGGTATGCTCAGTCACCGGAGCGAGATGGAGTTTAGGTGATCGTCCTCTAGATAAACCACATCAGCATAAAACCAGCAACTGCAATTTCATGTCCGAGATGGTTTTGATTTGGATATATCGAACTATTTATGCTCACTGCATTCCTCCATATTATTTCATTAATCACATACCAGCCCTTCCACTCCTCCACTAAACACAGTAACTCTAATTAGCTCTCTGCTACACAGATGTTTCCTCATTTAGATGTTCGGTGCCTGGTCATGTGTCACCCTCACTTTCACATGAATTTCAGCCTACATTACATCACTTCGATGTCCTGTCTGTGTGTGAGCCCTCTGGGTTAATACGTCCTTCTGAATAACAAATTGATTGCAGATGGATAGGGTTGATAGATAGACATGGTGTTCAAATTATCTGCATTTGTTATACACGTGCAAATGTGAAGGATCGACATAAGACAGGAAGGAAAGCAGCAGTTTAAGCCCAGAAGGCTGGTGTGAAGGCACCGATTTCTCTAAGTCATGCTATTTCTACCAACAAGTCAATGTATCAGTGATGAATCTCTCTATTTCTGATCTCAGATAGCCCACAAGCCAGTGAGAGCATCGTTCAACCTGTGTGTTTTAATCAGAGAATCGTGGAGAATTCAGCAATCTGCAAACACTACTGCTGTGCTCCTGTTTCCTTATGCAACACGAAGTTTTAAAAGCAGAATTCAAGCTGCAAGGAAGTGTTTAGTTATGACAGCAGGGAGTATTGAAAAATGCATCGCAAACTTCCCTGGGAGGAAAGGATTCGTAAGAGGGTTTAGACTGTGCATTTCGCCTGTGTCGCAGCACCTGATGAATGCCTTTTCCTCAAAATAAAGACAGGCGGATTATTACGAAATTCTGCTGTCCGTATGCTTTTTAAAAAGGAGCTGTCAGGTCGGTGCGATGCCCGGGGGAGCAGCGGGAGATGCGGTGCGGGGTGACGCCGACGGGCACGCACCGAGGGGAGCTGCGGGGAGCCTTAGCCGCAACTTCTGCGGAGCTCGGAAATACTCCTCCGCGAACAAAGATAAATAAATAAATATAAAACCTTCAGTAAAAATGCAAAACAAACCAGAAACCAGGCGAG
>NW_008661333.1:0-8773 GCF_000695815.1 Acanthisitta chloris
GGCGGCGCTGGGGGAGGAACGAGCCGCGATGTGTTTAGCACAGAGCTGTGTGTGCTGCTGTGCCTGCGAGCACAGCCCTCCCGTGCCCGCGAGTGTAGCGCAGATCATAGAGTCATAGAATCAGCCAGGCTGGAAAAGACCTCCAGGATCATCGAGTCCAACCCTACCGTGGTCACTAGCCCATGGCACTAAGTGCCACATCCAGTCTCAGCTTGAAAACCTCCAGGGATGGTGAATCCACCACCTCCCTGGGCAGCACATTCCAATGTCTGAGCACTCTCTCTGTAAAAAATCTCTTCCTAATCTCCAACCTAACCCTCCCCTGGCAGAGCTTGAGTCTGTGCCCTCTTGTCCTGCTGCTGGTTGCCTGGGAGAAGAGACCAACCCCCACCTGACTCCAGCCTCGTGTCGGGGGTTGCAGATGATGCTCTCCCCGCGGTGCTGACCGTGACACATCGGGTGGTGTCACCGAAACTGGGAGTAAAACGCCTCAGCACCAATTCAGCATTAAGAAGCAGGCGCGGGTGTCTGTGTCTGGGTTAACCCTTGGGTGTCATTGTTCTGGTGACAAAAGCCTCACTGAGCCGTTCACCGCGAGCAGAGAGGGATTGAAAACAGACACCGCGAGGAAACTCAGCCAGTGCGTTTCCCTAGCAGCTTAAGGAGGTTGCTGTCTAGTTTATCCTTGGTATTTGTGAGGCAAGGAAGCTTTTGTTGCAGTGAGGTTCTGTTTTGTTTGTGGGTTTTTTTTTATTTCAAGAATATTCTCTCTTAGTGCCATGGTCCAGTAACCACGGTAGGGTTGGACTCAGTCTTTGAGGTCTCTTCCAACCCAATTGATTATATGATTGTAACTTTCCTTTGTGATTACCATTGCATTATAAAAAGCCCTTTAAAACGTGATACTGGACCTGTAGATTTACAAACTGATTTCAGTTTCCCAACCAGGGACTTGCCAAAGGCACCAGTATTTCAGGGAGCCAAGTTCTCTGATCTCCTGACTATGAGCAGAGATTCTTAAAACCTTGGACGTGTATATTTATCCTGAGCACTGCTATTACATGGCATCCTTAATCTGCCTTTTATATCAGCACCCACTGCAATGTCACCTTTGCTGTGTTCTGAACACAGTAAATATTGTGCTCCTGACGTCACTGGCTCTGTATTCAGCAGGGAACAGCTAAGCTTTCCTAGTACCCACTGCATAATGTGCCTTGACTGCAAAATCCATCAACTTCTGGCCAGAAAAGCATCAATAAAACCTCTTGGAGCTCTCACTACACAGGTCTACCTGTAGAAGAGAGGTGCAGGTAAGCATGGCAACACCTTCCAGATGTTTTCCAGATGTTCCACTCAGCATTTGGAATGCACTATGAGCCTGTGAGTCTTTTGGGAATAGCAACACTGTCATCTATCACTGCAGGTTGTTCCATGGTTCCTGTTTGTCCTTGGTGAGACCAAGGAAGAACAATCCTCTGTGGAAACCACCTCGCCTGGCACTGGGCAAAGGGCAGCAGTGTGATCCATACAGAAGTGTATTGTATGGGATGGGCTACAGTGCAGCACTCAGGACTTTGAGGGGCCTCTAACAGCACTCTGAGGACAGGAGGCAAAAAAAAATCAGGAGCAGGAACTTGTACTGTGCACCATTTGGTTTTGACTGCAAGCAGTTAATTTAGACTTTTCCCTCATATTTCCCCCCCCCCTAAAGGATAAGTTTTCTAGATTCTAGCTTTCCTAACAAGGAATTTCTGCTCCTCCAAGATTCTCTCTCTTGGTCTTTTCTGTCTTACTGCCCTCCTGGAGCAACCAGGCTTCTCC
Source organism: Acanthisitta chloris (assembly GCF_000695815.1). Lineage (NCBI taxonomy): Eukaryota > Metazoa > Chordata > Aves > Passeriformes > Acanthisittidae > Acanthisitta > Acanthisitta chloris. The sequence continues at coordinate 1,822 of NW_008661333.1, forward strand.
TTGCTGACAAGGACTGCACACAGTCCTCAGGGTCTGGGTGAAAAGCAGCTTTCTTCATCCAGGGAAATGCACTTTTTGGCACTCTTGCCAGGGTACTGCACTTGCATAAACAATCACAGTGTTAATATTGAAACATGACTAAGCAAGCTAATAGGCATTCTGATTAGAAATAAGAAATAGAAAAGTTGAGCTGTGTTATTTTTGGCACTGTTCAAATGATGTGCCATGCCTAATTCTCAAACTTGTGCTCCATAGTTTTATGGGTGTTGTGACATCCCTTGTGTCCTTAGGCTTTAGGACACAATAATGTTGTGTCCTCTATCTTACTCAACAGGTTTCTGTCTCATTTGGGACCTACAACTTACACAGGGACAGAAATAGGAGGGTGATGGTGCAGCTAGTGCACATGGAGCTCCCAGATCAAACTGCTGCCCCTGAAACAGTTCTCATCCGTAGGAAAGATGGGAATCAGAGGTACATCTGTTGCCACAGGATTGCTCTCAATTGAGGTGACATGGCTTGCTTCTGTCCTGATGCAGATGGAAAATCAACTCCTATGTCTAAACACTTTCTGGGAAGGTCAGGTCAAGAGCAAGGCTGGAGGATTGGCTGTAGTCCTGACAACCAAAGTCAGGTTTCTGCATTTGGTGATGCCAGGAGTGGTGAGTTGACCTTGGACGGTCACCAGGTGCCTGTGAAGCCACTTTGTCACTCTCCCTCCTCACCTGTAGCCACAACAGGTGTGTTTCAAACACTAGCTGCAATTACAAACACAGCACTGTGAGACTACAAGGGACCAATACACTGTGTTTTCTGAAAGTAAAAAACAAATGGTTGATTTGTTTATCCTGAAATGTAAATGGCTGTTTGAGTATTTTTGCTTTTTGTGCCCCTAGGGAAGAAAATATCCTCTTAAATGCAAGAAAAAGTGTGGTAGAACAGGGTGTTCCTACCCTTTCCCATTGTGCCTTTGACATTTGCCATTTACAGCAGTTTAACTGTAGCAAATTCAATTTCCCCTTGAACGTTTCCAGCCTAAATGATTATATGGTGGGATGATTTTATTTTAAGTTATCCTAAGTTAGAAGTTGTGCTACTTATATTAAGGTGTCAGACATGATAACTTTGTGTTAGGAATATGTAGCTGAAAAAACAAATCTGATCTTTGGGGCTGATTTCCTTTCAGTGCCATGAGTTCCATCTTATAAAGCTAATATCCCAGCTCAGAATCCAGTCATCTGTCTGCTGAGAGGAACCACAGGGACATTTCGATCTCAACGATTAAAGAATATTCCTAATAACCTTAAAGGAGCTGCTGTGATTTGGCAGCAGGAAGTCATTCAGACCTTTGAATATGTAGCAGATATTTTAACGCAGGCCGGTAAGTGGTTTCCTTAGCAACCACTCTTCTTTGGAGATCTGGATGCTGCTGTGGATTTGGATCAGCTTTGCAATATTAAAGACACTCGTTTCAAACGCTGCCAGGCCATGCGCAGTCCCTGCTGTCCCACAGCCCTGGAGCCCAGAGGGAAGCTCTCTGCTTGCCAGGATTTTTCCATATAAGCGAGGACACACCTCTTGGTGCTGAGCAGGCTTAGGAGCCCTGATGGGGGGAGGAGCTGCCCATGCTCACTATTGGCTGCTCTTTCACCCAGCAGCTCTGGGGATAGGGCTTTGTTTCTCATTCATCTACCCTCCACCCCTGCCCCAAGAAAATCAGTTGTGGTTCCCTTCCAAATATCAGGCGCAGCTCCTAACTGAGCACAGCCCATGTTGGTTTTTTTGTCTCATATCTCAAGTGTCTGTGACATCAGATAATCATCCTTTGGTCTCATATTCAGTATTTGGGGTTGATAGGAATGTAAAGCCATTAGCAGGGTTAATGGTGGAGAGTCTGGGAGGTGTCATTAACATTCAAAAAAACCTCTTCTGCTCTTCTCCAGAGCTTTACAGTTACATATTTATTCTGGTTTGGATCACCTTCCCTCTTTGCTGTGGACATCTGGGATTTCAGGCAGCTTGAGCAGAGCTGACCTGAGAATATGCATGCAAACAAGTGCTGCTCATGGGAAATGTGTTTAACAGAGAGCAATTTCCAGGTGTTATTCATCAGCCCCGGGAGAGCCTGAGCAGATGCCTCAGCAGTGCTGGGCCCTCTGGGGATATAGCTCTTTTGGTTTCTGGCTGGATGTTTAGAGCTTGTTCCTGCTTCCATAGATTTAAAAGGAGTAATTTTTTCCTGGTGCCTTCCCACTAGGTGCATTTGCTGCCTTGCTATGAAGTCTTTATGTGAGGCTGGTGTTTGGTCTCTGCCCAGACACTGACTGTGAACTGTCGGTCAGAGACGGCACCACAGCCAAGAACCTGTGTCAGCTGTTAAAAGGAGATTAATTAGTGTTTCTGTCCTTGGTGTTGTCAAATCATCGAACTTTAGGGGTTGGAATGGACCTCAGAGATCATCCAGCCCCAACCCCTGCCCTGGGCAGGGACACCTCCCACCAGAGCAGGTTGCTCAAGGCTCAGCCAACCTGGCTGTGAACACTGCCAGGGTTGGGGCAGCTACAGCCTCCCTGGGCAACCTGGGACAGGGTCTCACCACCACAATAGGGAAAACTTCTGCCTAAGATCTCACCTCAATTTCCCTCCTTCAATTTGTGCCCATTGCCCCTTGTCCTGTCCCTGCAGCTCCTAACACAGATCCCTCTGCAGCTTCCCTGGAGCCCCTTCAGCTCCTGGAAGGTGCTCTGAGGTCTCCACGCAACCTTCTCTTCTCCAGGCTGAACAGCCCCAACTCCCTCAGCCTGTCTTCCTAAAATATCACAGTATCTGACTAGAAACAGCATAAAGGAGATAGAGGTTAACAGGACCCTGACATGACCTGCATGGTAAAACATCACTTAATGCAGGCAGCAAGTTACCATCTCTCTTCAGTGAATGTTTTGATGCTGTAAGGCTGGAAAAAAGAGAAGGCAGAGTGCCCAGTGCAGCACAGCACGCACCACCAGCAGCAGATTTTGTTTGTCTCAAAGGGTAATGTAATGCACTCAAGTAATTCTGGAGTGCAGTAAAGTTGAATTTCACAGCCCTCTCTGACAGTAGGAAAGCAGCTGGCATATGGCCCAGCTCCTTGCTGGACACTTTCCCAGCATGTCTAAATCAGGGAAGGGGATGTGAGTTACGGGTGGACAGTCCAGCTGACAGGACAGACCTCCAGACTCTCTCAAGGCAAACACAGTAAGCAGCTGTAACTCACTTGAGAGCTTTATGCCTGTGCATACATCTGTGTAATAACATGAAATGGGTTCAAGGGGATATAATATCCAGGGAATGAGAGCACAAGTGGCTTTAACAAATGCTCACAATATTATTGGCAATAGTTTAAGGCTCATTTATACCAGAATTCAATTTCTGCTTTACTCCCTGACAAATCTCCAAGAGCATACTCTGGAAAGTTACTTTGCTAGAAAGCTGTAGAAAAGACACAAGGACTCATAGCCTCCAGCAGTGTTTTATGGTGAAGGTTTATAAATTGGTGTTTAGATTTGTGCCTTGATAAAGGCTAATTGCCTGACCAAGAAAAGCTGTCTGCCATGCAGAACAACACCCGCCTGACTCCAACCTCCTCTCAGGGAGTTGTAGAGGTTTGTAGAGGTTTGTAGAGGGCGATTGGAAATGGCCTTTAAGATCGTCGAGTCCAACCATTTCACCCAACCCTTTAACTGCCGCGTTAGCATCTGCACATTGGTGCCACCCCTGGCGCAGCTGATGCCGGCACCGACTGCGTTGGTCTCTTCTCCCAGGCAACCAGCAGCAGGACAAGAGGGCACAGACTCAAGCTCTGCCAGGGGAGGGTTAGGTTGGAGATTAGGAAGAGATTTTTTAGGGAGTGATCTCCGCTCCTGTCAGTGTCAGTGTCGCCGCCTGGCGGTCGCGTCCCTGCACTGCAGCGCTGAGCGCGCACAGTGCTCTCTGTGGCTGTGTCTGTTGCCGCCTGGTGGCCAAATGCCGTCATTGCAGCATTGGCCGTCTCTTCCCTTTCCCTGCTCCTCGGCTGTGCCGTGTTGGAATTCGTAGCGTGGCACAATCGTTTCGCATTGAAATGGTTTTATTTAAGATCAGCCGGTCCAGCCATTTAACCCAACCTTGTGTCATGCTTTAACCCCAGTCAGCAGCCAAGAACCACACAGCCAGTCACACACTGCCCCAGCAACAGGATGGGAGAGAGAATCCGAAGGGTAAAAGCTGCAAAAACTCATGGGTTGAGATAAAGACAGTGTAATAGAGAAAGCAAAAGCTGCACACACAAGCAAAGCAAAACAAGGAATTCATTCACTGCTTCCCACAGACAGGAAGTGTTCAGCCATCTCCAGGAGAGCAGGGCACATCACACAGAATGGTTCCTTGGGAAGACAAACACCCCCTTCCTCCTTCTTCCTCTCACCTTATATCCTGAGCATGATGTCCTATGGTATGGAATATCCCTTTGGTCAGTTTGGGTCACCTGTCCCAGCTGTGCCTCCTCCAGTCTCCCATGCACCCCCAACTCCCTCACCAGTGTGGCAGTGTGGGAAGCAGCAAAGGCCTTGGCTCTGTGTAAGCTCTGCTCAGCAATAACAAAAACATCTCTGCATTATCAACTCGGTGTTCTGCACGAATCCTAAACATAGCCCCATATTAGCCACTGTGAAGAAAGTTAACTCCACCTCAGCTCAAACCAGCACACCCTGACACTAAACAGTGTTGCTAAGTGTGATATCTATATGTCCTCCCTTCAGGGATGGTGACTCCACCACTGCCCTGAGCAGTGTGTTCTGATGCTTGGCAATCCTTTCAGTGAAAATATTTTCCCTAATTATCCGATCTTAACCTCGCCTGGTGCAACCTGAGGCCATTTTCTCTTGTCCTGTCATTTATTCCCTGAGAGAAGAGACTGACCCCCATCTGGCTACAGTCTCATTTCAGATAGTTATAGGTCTCTTCCAAACCTCCCTTTCTGCAGATTAAACACCTCCAGCTCCCTGAGCTGCTTCTCATCAGACTTGTGCTCCAGCCCCTTCTCAGCTCTATTGTCCTTCTCTGGAATTGCTCCAGCACCTCAATGTCTTTCTTGCAGCAACAGGCCCAGAATTGAGCACAGGATTTGAGGTGCAGCCTGACCAGTGCTGAGTACAGGGGTACAATCACTGCCCTGGTCCTGTTGGCCACACCTATTGCTGATCCAGGCCATGATTCCATTGGCCTTCTTGGCCACCTGTGCACACTGCTGGCTCAACTTCAGCTGCTGTCAACTCGCACCTGCAGGTCCTTTTCTGCCAAATGACTTTCCAGCCTCTCCTCCTCAAGCCTGCAGAACTGTATGGGGTTGTTGCAGCCCAAGTGCAGGATTCATCACTTCATCTTGCTGCACCTCATACCATTGTCCTCAGCCCATTGATACAGCCTGTCCAGATCCCTCTGCAGAGCCTTCCTGCTCTCCAGCAGGTCTACCCTCCCACCCAGCTTGGTGTCACCTGCAAACTGATTGAGGGTGCACTTGATTCCCTTATCCAGATCATTGATGAATTCCTCTTGCTATATCTTGTCTCCTATAATTTTTAATGTTTTCTTCCAATGTCTCCCTGTATGTAGGTCAATGTATTTTTAAATCCATGCCTATGTTTCTTGCACTTGCTTTTAAAATTTTTTTCTTCTGTATTGAGCTCGTAAGTCAAGGTTTTGGTAGCAGCAGAGGTGCAGGGGTTACTGCTGTGGAGACACCAGGAGCTGCCCTTGTGGCTGACAGAGCCAGTTCCAGCAGATTGCAAGAAAGACCTGTCACTGCTCCCAGCTGAGCCACATTTCTCCAGGTGTGGCCTAACCAGTGCTGAATAAAGGGGAAGGATCATTAGGCTTTGTTACTGTTCCAGACAAGGTGATTCACCAGAGACTGTAAAGAGCAGAGATGTTCCTGTCCCATCAGACTGGCACATGAGGGAGCTGCCTGGGCACTGTCAGCAGACAGAAGAAGTGAAGGTAAAGTCTGCAATGTGGTTTTTTTATATCCACCATGTCTGGCAAAGTTATTTCCTGTGGTCAGAACTGGTTATCAAATACATATTTGTCTGTAGAACTGGGTTTGAAAGATACATGTAAAGAAGCTCTTACTCATTACTATGGTTTAGCATTTCTATTTCCGGCAGAAAGGGCTTTGTGGGAAAAGGAACTACTTGAGTCCTTAAAAGGGCTGTAACTCCTACCTGGGAATGAATGTGGTTTCCAGGTTTTCTGTAGCTCCCCAGTAAATCTTTGAAATGTAGAGGAGACATCTCCTGTCTTTCCCTCTAACTTTCTCCATTTCCCATGAAGCTGCTTAACTTTTTTGAGATTTTTGTCTCTATCACCCAAAATATGTGGCCTTTGCATTCAGTTTCCTTGCTATGAAAAGGGTTAGGTAGAGCCTTTTGCTAGTAACTGTTGCATAAGATAAGCACAACAGAAGTATCACAAACTTGTCTGTTCTCAGCTTCCCCAAATCAAATCAGTCCCAAGGATCTTTCTACAGGTTAGAAGAAAGGTGAAGTCACTGCCCTCATTGCACAGGGCAAACAAAGACAAGGAGAGCTGTAAAGTTAAGGAGAACTGAGTGCACAGCACAGTCAACACTTCAGGGTATGGCTGTTTAAAAAGAACAAAAAGGGACATGAGAGTCTTGCTCAGTCTTGTCTTTTCAGGTTTCCAGGTAAACAAAATGGATTTCTATAATTCCTGTTGCAATGCTCAAGTTTTGACTAACCTTTTCTTCTTGCTACATGCGTAAAAGGTTATTCTTAAGTGTTCCTAAGAAAATTAACCTTCTTTTTGGTTTTTCTTTAAACCACCAGTGAAAACTTTCAGCTCCTACCAAAACTGACTCTCTTCACACACAGACCTTGCAAACTGTTCTCAAGCACTGTGCTGGTTTGAGCTGAAGTAG
>NW_008661334.1:0-16492 GCF_000695815.1 Acanthisitta chloris
TATAAAACATAATATAATAACTCTGCAGTATCTGTTATGACAGAACTAAAGGGGCCCAAAGAATATACAATTATTCAGCTTCCCACCTTCAACTTTAGCAATTCTTCTATTTTGTTTCCTCTTGATGGATTACCTAATGAATTCAAATGTTTTTCATCTTAGTGCCCACTTACTTCTATTTAAGACCCAAAACCACTGGTGCAATTCAACTAAGTGGGGTAATGCTGATGAAAAATAGCCTAGAACTTGAAAGCAAATACAATTAGGTCAAGAAGTTATCTAAGGTGCACTCTGAAACCTATTTAGCAGGCATAACTTTCTTGAGCAGCTGAGGATGTACATTGCATTACTTGTTTATGTTCCTTTTTATGTTTACCTTTGAAGTTCTGAAAAGGTATAAATGCGGTCTTTAAAGTGGCAATTTTTCTCTCTTGAATGTGCATACACTCCCATACACATATGTATCATAGGGGATTTTTATGTTGTTTTTTAAAATGTTTCTCCAGGGTTTTTAACCCATGTGTAAGGGAGGGAATAGAATTCACTCAGTCATCTGATATCTTTACCTCCATGGCTCTGCAAGCCCTGACACCTTTCTTTACCAGCTTCTAATTTCAGAATGTTCTGACCCTCGTTTCAGAAGTAAAGCATTTGAGTTTTCATAGGTCTTTGTGACGGTTTTATGTTCTTATTCTACTGTGAAAAAATTGAAATGAGAAATTGTTTTTGTAGCTTGAATTATGTTTAATTATTTAAATAGCTATAAATAGAAAACAGTTGAGCGAGTCATATTTCCATTACTGATTCCCTTGTCTAAGTGGTTACTTTCTGTGTTGTCCCTCTTTAAATTGTAGGGGTTTTGATGCAGCAGCTGTCTCCCTTATTTGTAGACAGTGTTAAGTACAGTAACTCACTGGAGCCTGTAGGGGTTATTGGAATACAAATCTTAATTTAGAAAATCCCATTCACCATGTTGGTCATTTCAGTCTTTTTATTATATGCAATAGATCCATTGGTTTTTGTTTTATTTTACTGATCAAAGCCAAACTTACTTCCCTATTTCTAGTAATGAATTCATTGTATTGAAGCTGGGATAGGGTGATGGGAAGGAAAATAGAAGGATACGGAGGAAATCTAGTCTCTAATCAGACTTCTATGCCAGAGTTAAGCAGAGAACTATATCCTTTACTCCCACTCTTGAAGTGTTTTGCAGGTCAGCTTAAGCAGAGGCAGCATCTACTTTCTGTTCATTTTATTAACAGCTTTCTAGTGTGCTTTCTCCAGGAGGAAATGCATGTGGTTTGCAAATTAGGCCCATAGTTCATGTCACGTCTCTTCTGGACTCTATGGACTCTTTTGGTAATTTATCTCTCAGTGGCAAAACTGCTCTCTGCATTTCAGTACAGCTATAGTTTCCCAAAGTGTGTAAGAGGTGCATATGTATGACCTAGCATGATACCTATATCCTGGATTAGTCACTGGAGGTTTAGACAGCAGAAATCTCTAGTGATGAAATTAAAGCTTTAAAGCCTCAGCTGCAAATTCATAATTTTCTGTCTGGGATTTGTGCAGGACTGCTGTAGTCTCTCAACTTGGAAAAAACATCAGCACTAGAATTACAGGTCCACTCACTGACTCTGGTTACTAGCTAAATGTAATTTTCAGAGTTACTAAAGAACTACGGAGACTGTCATCTGCCTCTTAACTTGTCCTAGAGAAACAACAGAAAGGGCCACTTGTATACATTCTACTGCAAGAAAAATTATAAAAGAAATTCATCAAAGTGTTTCAATTGGCCTGTGTGATTCACTGCTGTGGGAGATTGTTGTAGAGTCAAGTGGAGTAGTGTATTTCAAATGATGCCAGATATTTTTAGAAACCTGCGTTAACATTTTACTGCCGAGCATACCAGAAGAGGTATAGCCAGATAGACTTCCAAATGCCAGCTGATTTACTTCAGAGTCTGTGAGAGGAGTTCCCTCACCCACGTATACAAAGCAGTCCACAGAATACTCTTGTCAGAAATATCTGGGACTTTACAACCTATCCTGAAGGAAAAAAAGTTTTGTGGCCATGCCTCTGTTTTAACAGCTTTTGAGGTTAGGAAATGACACTTTCAGGATGAGAAACATTAATAAATAGATACTCTTTGTCATTGCCCTCTCACACATGTTTTCACAAAGTCTCCTATTCATAATTGTTGTTGCTGTTCATAGAGTTATCTTAAGATGTTCATCAATTTGTACATTTTGCTTATTTCCTTGAAATGTGTAAATTATTTCCTAGTTATCATGGGAAACAACTGTTGATTGAATTTCATTGTGTCATATTTTCTTTTGCTTTGGCTCATGAATCAACAAGCCTTTTGTTGCTGCAGTTTTTAGAACATCTGTGTTTCTCATGTGCTGTTTGTGCTATTTTTCTCTCTTTAGTAGAATTGTGTGCAATGTACATTATTTTTAAAAAACCCGACAAAACAGTACTGATACAGATGAGTTATCACCAATGAGTACTTGCTAATTTCAAAAGGTACATTCTGGGCCTATTACTTTTGGTTTTGTTTTTATTTAGTTATCTTTTCCTTTTTTATTTATGCCTGCACAGAACTTACTATTTCAAGTTTTTCTTAGGGCACTATGATGTATACAGTGCCTTAATAGACTTGTATTGTTTTCAGCTTCGCAGACAGGGGTGATGGCATTGCAGTGAAACAGGGACCTGTCGCCATCGTCTTCTGAAGATGAATTTTCCACTCTCACTTAAGATTTGCATAAAATATTTGGTTTCATCAGAGAGATTCTGGGAACGTGATCACATTTCACATTTATCTACATAATTGTTCAAACAACCAGGCACTCAGATTTATTTTTTTTTTACTGTCTGACCCTAAGGCTAAGGCTAATGAGTAAGACAATAATCATGTTAAATAACAGTTTGGGAAAAAAGCTACGAGAGTCCTTGAAAGAAATGTTCAGATTATCAATTAAAAATGTGAAAAATCAAGGTGAAGACATGAACAAAATCTAGTGTAGCTTACTGAGATATAAATTATTTCCTAAGCATGTTGCGAAAGTGAAGATACTTGGTCTTCAAATGCTTTTTTTTTTCCTGTTACCAAAAGGAGAATTCTTTGATACATTCAGAGTTTGCTGCAATGAAACTCTTATTTTAGAGGGTTGTCAAATGCTTTTCTTGTTTGTCATTGAATTGCCTTTTACCTTCCCCCCATTTCAGGCCATAGTTGTAAGTAGGATCTGATAGTTTTGATGTTACACTCTAATAAATTCTTATCCATAAAGTAATGTCCTGTATTTAGCATCAAATTTTGAGTTACTCTCGGTGACTTCTTTTCTGTGTGTCTCTCAAATATGTTCAGAAACTGTTTTCTGACTTGTTTCATCATCTCTCACCTGCATTCCTGTCCCCTATGTTACTGACGGTGGTGCAATGACAGATCACTCAGCCTGTCTTAGAGCTCCCTCTGCTGCAGGATGCCCCTAAGATTCGTTCTGCTTGGTTGTTTACAACAAATAATACAGCCTTGTCATAAAGCTCTTTCTTTGAAATTTTACACCTGTGTTACAGGCGTGCAAGCTGAGTCAGATCAAGGAATTTGGTCCTAGACATCTAGCAAAAAACTGACAGGAATGGTTGTCTCAAGGACATAGGTGGAACTCTTGCACTTGTAGACAATACAAATTTAAAGTGAAGATACAGTAAGTTATTTTACTAGGCTGAATTAATTAGGATTTCTAACTCTTTACTTTTTTAAATGACATGTTGATGTTATGTGCTTGTAATTTATAACAAAGTGTGGTTAAAAGATAAGGTACCAATGCAATTTCTCCTTGGCTGACTGCAGGCCTGAGCCATTCTATAATAGCATGGGTCCCTATTAATCTCATCATGATGCCTAGTCCAGTCTGTACTTGAAAACAGTGGAAGGAGAGCTTCTCTTTGGGAAATAATTTTTGAGACATTCAACTACCCTTGGTACCTAACATAAGGATCTGGTAACAGACATGATCTATGAGAAAGAAAAAATTTTTTTTCTGAAAGTTAATACGTAAGACAATTACAATTATTTTCTCTTTCAAATTCATGCTGATTTGTATATTAAATATTTGTCCTATCCTTCCATGACAATATTTTTTCTATAGCTATTGGTATATGAGTTGATGCTATTCACACCTACATAATGTATTTGTAAGAGGCAATCAAGAAGCAAACAAATTTAATTTCCTGCTCCTCTTTCAGCAGTCTTTCCAGGAATAATATTGATGGAAAAATCAATTCTTTATTAGGTTGGTGGACATTTTCTAGTATTGTTATAATAATAGATACTGCCAAATATCCTGATGAGTGCTTTTTCCTTCAGGGTTTGCCAGAATTGCTAGACTTGCTGTTTTGTAAAAGCATCTTTACAGTCTTTTCAACCCACCAGACTGAGAAATCTGGAACTGTACCAAAGGAAAAAGAGGCTAAGCTGAGAAGTTTTATCTTTGCAGGGAAGAAGTATTTGTTTAGGTTATATCCTTGGTAATTCAAGGAGTTGAAAGGCTGAGACTATGATCCTGACTGTGTTTCAGAGAGAATTTTGCTGCTCTAAGACCTGTAGAGTTTCTTAATTTTAACTGATGTAGCAGATCAAGGATTTATGCAAGAGTCTGCTCTGATAAAGGAGGAAAGAGAATTAAACATTGAAATAAAACACATTCAACTTTAATTTGGCAAATAATAGTTTGTCCTTTATCAGGTATTGCCTGAGCATTCCCTATGTTTTTCTATGTTTTCAGGACTGTGTGATGTTGGGAACAGGGAGACACCAGGGCTCAGAACTCAAGGAATGTATTGAGATAAGGGGAATGTGCAGGCTACCTTTGATCCTAAAATGTATTAACACAGGGACAGCCTACACAAAAATATTTTATCTTTCAGATGCCCTGATAACCCTCCACAACCTTTATTCCAAAGCTTATATTCAAGCTTGCATGTCCATCACCAATTTTGAGTATGGACAACTGTCTATGAATGGCTTTTTACTTTCAGTATATTAGAAACATTAAAAAGGAAATAAAAATATCTTGATTGAGCAGGACAAATATTTATTGGAACAACTGCACATGAATTGTGACAAAGACAGAAGGTGTGAGTATAAAGTACATAAATAAGAAAGTAATCACTGTAGAAACTTAATAAAGTGAAAGGATGCAAAGAGGAATGGAAGCCCAAGAGAATTAAGACTGTTGTTCAAGACTGTTGGGCAGATCATCTTAGTATGAGATGTCAACCTATCAACCTTAAGGAAGCAAAAGGACTTAATTAATATTTTTGTGCTTTAGTTGGAGAAGCAGGCAGTACAGAAATCCGTTTGTGAAAAAGTATACATTACAGTTTTACTTATCCAACAAAGAATCGAAAGCTAGTCCAGTGGCAGCATAGACATACTGACAAGTATACAGCAGTTTAATTGGAGAAGACAACTTCTTGTGGAAGACAAATATATTTTTAAAAATAGAAATTTGAATGACTGAAAACTGAAGCTAGGAAATTAACTGTAGAAGCAATATTTGCATTTTAAATAGAATAGGCAATTACCGAGATTTGCAGCAGCTTCTTCAACAGTATGTTTTAGACATGTTCTGTTACAAACAGGAATTAATTTAGAGGACTTTAACAATCTGCATTATTCAAGAAATTGGATTAGGTGATCACTGTAATCCCTTTTAGCTTCACAATTTCTAATGCTGTTTGTTACTTAAAGTACAGGTAGTGTATCTTTCCACAGGCTGTGATATATACAGCTGATGCTGAGGCAACTGTGAGATCTCATGTAATAGTTGTATAAAGTTAAAAAAGTTAAAGAAGTTTGGACATTGCTCTGGCTATACATTCATTATGAAGAATGAAAACTATTGTCAAGGCAATAGACTGTATAGAAAACCACAACTGATGTCAAATATGTATTAAACAATTTAAATGCTGGGTTTCTTGTGTGTTTATAGTCCTCAATGAATTGATAAACTTTAAAAATTCTGCTTTGGAAAACAGAGACAACAAAAAAGCACTGTATTGGTAGGACACTGCTTTTGTTGCATCTTAGAAAAAAAAGTCCTTAAAGATGTGATGCCCTGAACATATTCATAAAGTTGCTACTACATTGGTAAAATACACTTTCTTCAGTAAATACATATATTTAGTTTTTGTGCTAAGGAAATGGCTACATTTTCCACCACTTCCTAAAAAGGAAAGAAAAAAACAAACTAAAAATGAAGAAAATGTTGCAATGCCCTTGAATCATCTGCAAGGCCTTTTGAGTCATAAGAAGTGTTAGAACTTTATCTGCACATCCCTTTGTGCTGTAGCAATCCATCAGCTCAAGTGTGGCACAGTATGTTACAAAATACATATCAGAGTTAATGGACACCAATGATATGAACACAGACTACAAAAGAACAGGACTTCCCTAATGCAGTAAGAGTTGGGGCATTGAAATGTTTTCACGTACTGCATAAGAAATGAAGAATTGTTTTAAATCATAAGAACAAATTCTGTTGTCCTAAAAGACTAAATCATCTATTGACGTGTTCCAGTGGGAGTTTTGTTCACCCAGAGGCAGATAATTTGGCTCAGTGTCATAGTTCACAGTATACTCAGATTTATTCTTATTCTTCTCGGCTTCTCAACATCACCTCCTGCTAAGTCTGGAATACATAAGAGAGGAAAAAAATGGTAGCTTGGTTACTTGGATATGATTCTACTCTTTCCTGCTGTGACAATCTATGGTTTATGATGAAAGGCTGTTAACGTTAACTTTAAAAAACTTAAAAATAACTTTATGAAAAAATAAATCTTCCTTTACTTGAAGGGGAAAAGTAGCAAGCAAATAAAATTACCACTTGGGCATTTGTATTTGGTCATTAACAGGTCATTTTCATCATTTGTGACTCAAAAAAATATTGCCGGAAAAGGAAATAATGCTTTTGACAGAATTAGCAGTTAATGGTTTTGCATCTGTAGTCATATATTACTTTTAGTCATAACTGTTATCAGTTACAGAATAAATTCTATATTTAACTGACAGGTAGAAATATTTAATAGAAATCCTCTGGCATTGTATTTGGTCATTTTACTCACATATGTTGATTTCGTTATTTTAAACAGGCTAAACTATGGGCACAACAATGATTTCTGAATATACTGTTCTTTAAAACATTAAAGTGCACTTATTTATCATATGGAAAATGTATATGGAAATGCTTATCAAAATAACAGTTTCTTTAGCCTTTTGTTAAGGATTTAAATAACTAAATTTATAGTTCGCTTATTTCTCTGTATAGCTCGATTTGGTTGCAAAGAGATTAAAGTCCCTTTTAAATTATTGCTATACAGCCTTAAATGATGGAAAGACATACAAAAGACACTTTAAATACACTTTAGTGTGTTTAATTTACCTATGTTATTTTAGAATAAAATGTTATAAACCCAAAATATAACCAACATGCAGAATATTCAATTTCAAAAACCAATTTCAAAATGTATGCAGGGAGTGTCCTGGTGATTCATTATCAGGTTTATTAGTCTGTCAAATTAAATATATCAAATCATGTGAAAGGGGACTCATTTTGTAAAGTACTTTTGCACAGTTGAACATAACAATGAAGTTATTGCCACTGTCATTGGAGATCACACAGTATAGCCAGAGATCCAGTAGAGAAAATATGATAAAGAAGCTCATCCGCATTAAATTTTGCTTTTGAAGTTAGTTTTATTCCAGATTTATAGAACAAAATCCTGAATAAACTTGCAATTGCAAACTTTTCAAAAATTTGCAACTATCAGAATAAATGTTTTTGTTAGAGCATTAGGTGTAGGCACCATGACTCTCTTGCAACAGATGAGGGTTAAAAATACTACAAAATTAGACTTCATCATGAAGGCTCCTAAATTGATGAGATTTAATAAATTGTTTTGGTCTTTATGAAATGCATTTTATAGGTCAGACTCAGGACACTCTCCTGTCTATTAATTAAGGTTGTTATCCAATTACTTCAGTTATATGAACTCAGAAGTCATATGAGAAATAAGAAAGACAGCTCCCATGCATTGCCACCTCACTTTAGCCTCAAATCTCTCCCACACCTTTCCACCACACCTCACAGCTGGAACTGGGATTCCCCCATTACGTATGTTTTCTAGCCATACCATGATGCATTCAGTGGTTTTGCCTGGTGCTGTAAAGGCCAAAGATGGGAAGAAAATTACTTCCTTGCTTGAGTGCACTGGTAACTCTATAATAAGATGTTTGTGATCTCTTAGAACTAATTACGTACAAAAGATCAGTCAACTTAAGTATCTTTAGAAGAACTTTCATATAAATTGTAAGTTGGTGAGACCAGTATGAAATTTGTTGCTGAAAAATGTGGCTATGTTAAATACTGGGGATTTCATTCTATAAATGCACACTACCCCATTAAAATCTGGAGATTAAAAAAACCCAAAAACATTCACTTTGATTTGAACTGTTTAAGTCAGAATTTGCAGAGCTAGCACAAGGAAGAGGTTTGAATTTCATGCTCTTCCTGGTAGTCAAAATTAATTTCAGTTCTAATCACAATAAAAATAATCACTGTGTCAATTTTTGTGACTAGCAGAGAACATTGAAAATACATTTTCTGATCAAAGTGATAGTTTTCTCCTATTTTTTCAATAAATACCTGGTATAGTTTTAACATCATTCTGGACCTCAGAATCTTTCTTTTTGAAAATTCACTTCAGACATTACTGTCAAATGTGTTGACTTCAAGGTTTTAACTCAAACAGATTCTCTGAAAAACAGCAAGCCCTGTAGCTTACTTTTGCCTTTAGCATGCTTCCTGCAAGTACAGTGACAAATTTGGTTGTTAGTTGCTGCAAGATAATATGATCATTTCCATTATAATTTATAGGAAAATCAATAGAGCTACCTTTATTTTCCCTCAAATATAGAGGGATTTTACGATATTATGTACATCACTTACAGTGTAAAGTTGGACAACAGGCTTAGATAAGTCTGTGAATACAAGTCTTACAGGATTATAATACACGATACAAGGTGGAACTGTGTACAATGAGATGCTTCAGTATGTGAAATATCTAGCTACCTAGCTATGGCAAAGGTTCTGCTGATAACTGCATTAAATGCTTAATTCAAAGTATTGTGCTGGTTTGAAAGCAAACCAGTGAGAGTCTCTAAGTCAGAAATACAATTTAACAGGAAAAACAAAACAACTAATGCAACAGTATGAAAAGAAACCACTGACAGAGTCAGAAAAGCAACCTGACACCCTGCCAGTCAGGGTGTTGGTAGTAGTCCGATTAAATGGTGGCTGCAGAACTCCTGAAGTGATGGGCTTGTTGGAGCAGTGATTCCGCAGATCCAGTTCTCTCCCGAAGGTTCAGCGGCAGCTCTTGTCCTCTGGGAATCCAACAGCAAAGGGCATCTGTGCTGGTCCAAAACCCAGCTTATATTCCTGTGGGAATGCTTGGCTCCCTTCCCTTGGGGTGAAGCGTCTCACAATCGGATGATATAATTCTATGGGTCATTCATGGGTCCCTGACAGCCCCTTAAACAGGGACAGTCCCATGAGGATGAGTAGGAGATAACGATCACTGCCCCCACCTGCTTTAACAGCTTGTGGAGAAGATAATAGAATACATACTATTGGTTACACCCTACACTGTAACCTAGGACAAGTATCCACATTCATGCAGAGTTGTGTACGACCCTACATGACTGTAGGATTTTGTTGTTTGGGGTGCTGTCCTTTGTTACAGGGAAGGTATCCTCATCTACAGCTATAAAATACCTGAGCACAACATGGTGCACATGAGTAAATTACGTCAGTTTTCTACAAAATTATTGATAGTATGTGCCCTGTTTTGGTTTGTTTCTACCAGAGAAAACTTACAGGTTTTGCAGCAGGGTTTTGGGAAAGTTTTCCTTGTCATAAAGGACCATTCTCTTCCATCTTTTCTGCCTCCCTGATCAGCCGTGGGGAGCAGCAGAATACTGTCCCAGGTTGCACATTCAGCCGTTGAGGTGAGTTGGTTGTGAGGTTTCACATGTAGGAAGCACTGAGGAGGGCAGGGCTGGGACCAGTGCCTGGACAGGGAACAAGCCTGGGCTGAGCAGGCACAGCTGTTTGGTGTACCTACAGCCCTGGCAACACTTCTGTCTCCTTCTATTTCCTAATGACATTGAAAGGTTTGAAAACATTTAATGTCTGGTTGCAATTCCTTCTCTGTCTGCTGTAGTCAGAAATGGATGTGGCTATTGTTGCAATCACGAATAGTTAAGCTATGATTTCTCTAGGGACTGAGTAATGATATCCACTTCTGGGTCCATTTGTGCATTTGGTTTTTATTCTGTGGCTTTGTGTTATGACTAAATGGAACCCTGGCTCCTCTTTTCTTCTGTATTTGTTTTTACGATATTTGAGAACTGGTTTTGTTTCCCATGAAAATGCTGTGAGATAATAGTGTGCAGGTGTATTCCTCTGGCTTTGGCAAATGGAGTTAAACATTTCCAGATCCGGTTGCTTCAGCTCTCCTTTAGGTGCTCAGACAACTAGAAGTGCACTCTTGGGAAACAAGGACCTAATAGGAAAGCCAGCATGTTAAGAATGCAGAGTTTGATCCAGCTTTACTGTTTAGACTGGGATTTAGGGTTTGGGTTTTTTTCAAGTAATTGGCTACTAAATCTTGCCTGTATTGTTGAGGAAAATCTTTGTACCTATGGTCACATCCAATTGTAATCAATCTAATTGAATTCTTCCCTTGGGCTGCAGGCAGTTATGATAAAGACCTTTTTTCTTCGTAGCATCCTCTTCAGCTCCTCTTCAGAGCACCTTCATCTCTCTGTGTATGGCTGAGCAGCATCAACAGTCTGCATTCTACAGCTCTTAGTAGGAGTGTAATGCATATAAATACCTTACTATCTGTTATTATTCTTTTGATTTGCCACATTTATGGCAAAATAAAGTTTTAATGAAAAGTCACAATTTGTGATTTGCAGTTTTGCTAGTGGGTCTTCTAAATTTGTGATATTGCTGAATATTATGCTATTTTATGCAAGTATTTGAAGGTGTCATTTTTTCATGTGTTAGCAATTATGGAAACGTTTTTCTATTTGCCCTTGATGCTGAGGCATGGGAATAAGGGGAGGGGGAGGGAAGAGAAGAGAATGCAAGAGAAGAGTGTTGTTTCCTTGGCAACAGGCACTGTGCTGCTCAGGGCACAGGTGGCATCTGTCTTAAAGACTGTTAAACAAAACATGCAGAAAATATGAAAGAAAACCTGCCACCTCCGTGGCAATACAAGAATTTTCTCAACCAGTCTCAAATAACTCCACACACTTCCAAAAATACCTCTACGTTTTTCACTGTGGATTTAAATAAAAATTAACAGGAAATAAACATTTATGGTTATTATTACAAAGAATGGTCAAGGAAAAGGTATTACATATGAGTGAATTGTAATCACTGATGCTGATATCACAAAGTTGTGATGGTCAGTTTAAGCTGGAAATAATTTGGAAGAGATGGGACTCTTAACAGATGTTGGGAGCTGGTTATGCAAGTTGCAGCTTTTGTGGCAACCTGGCATCATTGGCACTGGGGATGCTGAAAGAAATTTGGAAGTTGGCTTCTGTGGGTGTTCTTCTGGCACGAATATATAATATCCTCATGTAATTTTGAGTCTATATTCTGTTCTGAATTTTCTCAATTAGTGATTCACAAAGCTATGTTAAGGCTCTGTCCTACCTTTACTATTCTTCCCTTAGACATATATTCACAGGAATGAAATTCATGTTCAGCATCTTGTAAATTAAAATGAACAGCATCCTTTTCCCTGTAACTATACTTTTAGGCAGAATTGTCTTCAATTAGTTGTTTGGATATAACATTTGCAGTGAACATGGGTTGGGTCAGCAAACAGTCAATACAGGCTGGGGGATGAAGGGATTGAGAGTAGCCCTGCTGAGAAGGATTTGGTGGTGCTGGTGGATGAGAGGCTGAACATTAGCTGTAAATGCATGCTTGCAGCCCAGAAAGCCAACCATGTTTTAGGCCACATCAAAAGCAGTGCGGCCAGCCGGTTGAGGAAGGTAATTCTGGCCCTCTTATCTGCTCTGGTGAGACCCCACCTTGCGTTCTGTGCCCAGCTGTGGAGTCCTCAGTGCACTAAAGACATGGACTTACTGGAATGGGTCTAAAGAAGGCCACAAAGATGATTAGAGGGTAGATCCTCAGAGGGTAGGCTGAAGGAGTTGGGATTGTTCAGGCTTGAGAACAGAAGACTACAGGGAGACATTATAGTGGCCTTTCAGTACTTAAAGGAGGCTGATAAGAAAGATGGGGACAGACATTTTAGTAGAGCCTTTAGCACAAGGGGTAATGATTTTAAAATAAAAGGGGGGATGATTCAGCCCAGATATAAGGAAGAAATTTTTTGTTATGAGTGTAGTGAAACACTGGAATGAGTTGCCCAGAGAGATGATGGATGTCCTTTTCCTGGTGACATTTTAGGTCAAGCTGCATGGGTCTCTGAGTACCCTAATCTAGATAAAGATGTCCCTACTCATTGCCAGAGGGATTGGACCAGATGGCCTTTAAAGGTTTCCTCCAACCCACACCATTATACTAACTATTCTATGATTCTATGACACAGGTGTGTATCCAGATACATGTGGTCTAGTCTAAACATGTAGGTCCACTTGCAGGATCATGGCTTTTCCCAGCAAACACTAAAATTTTCAAGATAAAACTTCATGGGTCTTTGCTTCTTTCCACTTGCTCTGGTGGATTGAGGCAAAAGCTAATGGAAATTGATAGGTGTACAAAAGATGAAAGCAGAAGTAACACAGCAACGCTGTATGTCATTGGACTTTTGAAGTTGCTATTTGAGCGCCATGGGAGAAACGGATTGATTCGCTATTTGTGATAAGCAATCAATAGAAATTTAATGTGAACTCCAACAAGAAATACTGCAAATTTGACTGCCTTCCATCAACTTGCCACATTTCTTTCTTAAAAGGTCCCAACATCTGCCCTCTTTGAGCAACTGCTTTGAGGACTAGGTGATCTCCAGAGTTCCTGTCAATCCAGCTATTCTGAGTTTTGTTTATGTGTACTGAAAGAGGCAACACAGTCTATAAAGAACTGAGTAAAACTTCTGTCAAAGACTTGATTCCTAGTTCCTGAGTTTTTGCTTGAGAAATTCAGGCTGGAGAAAATGTGCAATCTGTTACATTTCTTACATACGTTATAGACTGTAATTAACATATATGGGGTTTGAGGGTAAATTTGCAGAAGCGTTAAAGCATTTATCAAAATGTAGTGAAGGATGTTTCAGATTGTAAATTTTGAATGTAAGTGTGATTGTTTTCTAGATGCTTTAGTATTAAGAGACATGAGATGGATTCTTTTTGGTACCCTAATCATTGACACTTGATAGACAAAACCTCTGTATGACTTTCAGTACTGTATTTTATTTCAATGGGCAATATTCCTATTCTTATATAATGAAGTGACAACTATCAGAAACACACTTTTCTTGGGCTCCTAAATTAAAGAATAAGAAAGTGAAGCAATTTGACCCAAATTATGCAAGATCTCTGGGTAGAAACAAGACCTGAACCCAGATTGCCTGGCTTACAGTCATGGACTTCACACTTCAAATGAGCAAATAGGTATCCAATTATTTTCAAAACAGAGTTTCAAAGTGTTCAGGAATCAAAAAATATCAATATAAAATAGTTTCTGGTAATTTAATTTATTCTGTCTGAGTGTGGGTGCTGTTTTGAAGTCTCTAAATACATGAACACTATGTTTAGCACGATTCCGTCTATGACCAAATAGTGAAGAAATGTTATTTATTTTGATTTTAAAATTATAGAGTCCAGTTATGACCTAAGGCAAGTTTTATCCATCATGATGATGTAATACAATGTAATAGTCTGTTACCACCAGGGAAGATGCATTCTTACCTTCTATAATTACATTGACAGATTCGTGCATGACATAAAAATATCTAAGTATATCTGTAAAGAGGCACAATAATAGCTATTGGTAACTTTACACTAATCATATTGTTAATAGGCATTTTCTTGCATAAAGACAAGAAGATTACTTCCTATTTCATATTACTTTAATTTTAATTCTACTTGCATAGAATTATAATGAGTTTACTGTACACCAGACAATCTTTGATAAGTTTTGTTACTCAGAAATCAGTTTACAGATTTATTTTTTTACAGCACTAGCTGATCATCTTGTGGATGCAGCACAATACATGTTGCTCACTGAATTCAGTATTTCTAGACATAAATTTGCATCTGTTTATGTTTAATGTGTGGTGTATGGAGATGCAACATTCACCAATTATTATCTCAACCTACTGATCAGAAATTATAATAGAATTATTGTCTTATAAATCTAAGTAATGTGTTTACAAGACATTTATTATGGAAAAAATGTAGTATTCTTAGAAAACAAGTTGTTAAAAAATTTGTAACTGTATGTTAATAATAATTTACACTACTCTGAGATACCCAAAGTGATAGTGATGAATGTCACTTCGAATTTATTAGAACAGGTACAACAGTGAGTGTTTTCTTGCCAGTCAGTATTGCTATGATACTGACTTCTGCTCTGAGTAGCTTTACACTATGTAAATCTGCATGACTTTTGGATTCTATGCATCTGTACTTAATATGCAAAGTAATTCACAGCAAATGCAAGCAAAAAAAACAGAATATGTGGGAAGCCCTAGAATTGAGGATCTTTTCTGCTCATGTTTTTGCATAGTTGCCCAGAAAATAATTATTACAAGTGGTGCTGTAAAGACATTAAAAATAATTTATTGTGCTTCATTTATATTCACAATTATTCTAAAGAATGCTTAGCAGCTCTTATATGTATGATGCTCCATAATACAGTACCCTGCAAAGTGCAAATGTTTCTGGAGTCTCTAACAGATAATTAGGGTGGGCATAAAGGAAAATTAGAATCATAGAATGGTTTGGGTTTGAAGTGACCTTAAAGGTCATCTAGTTCCAACCCCCCTGCCATGGCCAGGGATGCCACTCAGTAGTTCAGGTTGTTCAGGGTCCTATCCAGCCTGACCTTGAACGCTTCTAGGGGTGGAGCACCCTCAACCTCCCTAGGTAACCTGTGCCAGTGCCTCAACAACCTCTGAGTAAAGAATTTCTTTCTAACATCTAACCTAAACCTACCTTTTTTGTCCTTTGTCCTGACACTATCTGCCTGTATAAAAAAATCTCTCTCCCTCCTTTATAGAAGGCCCTCTAAGGTAATGGAGGGGCTAGCTGGCCACAGATGGGAACACTGACTGCAGAACTAGGGTCTTGCCATTTGTTATGAACTAAACTTTAGAAGTATTTGTTGGTGTAACTGCTGCTAAACAGTGAGCTGCTTTGCCTCATGTTTAAGTAAGATTTAATTTATTAGTTCTTTTGGTCTGGTGTGGTAGATAGCATGGGTTGTAGACTTGTTGGTTCAGCTAGAACTTATGGGAAGCAGTTGTTCTGTAACTGCTTGGTATTTTTTACCAAGTATTTCCTGGGTTGCATGCACCTGCTTGCCCCTTCTTGACATGTTACTGAGTAGGGCTGTCTCACCCATTATGAGCAATATAACAGCAGTTTTTCATATAAAACTTCCTTATCCTTCCTGTGTAAATATTACTGATAAAAGGATACAGGCATTATCAATAAATAAGTAATAATAAGAAAATACTGTGTCTGTGGATGAGTATGCATAGCATTATCTTATCAGCCATACCTTTATAGGCACAGAACCTTTCTGTGTTCTTTACCTTTAACAAACGCAAGGCAGTTTTTGTTATCTTGATCATCTTTCAGTGATGTCATTGACCATTTTTCATAACTTCTATGAATAACACAGGATTTTCATTGTCATAGCAACTTTTGAAATCCTTAACATATAGTGTATCACACGTTGTTTTAATTTGGAGCTCAATCCTATTGAACCGCACAGTATATCAGAAATGTCATATAGGTCACATCTTACTGCTACAACCAGTCAAGTTATGCACAAAGCAACACATAATCTTAAAAAAAGAGCTATCTGATTAGGCTATCAGCTACTTGTATTTGTTATCCAGAGGTATGTTTTTCACTGAAGTGTTTGCAGACTATTGGAACTGTAACTACCTAACTCTAGCTAAAGGAAAGTTGTGACGATGGGAATTGCAGTGGTGAAGAGAGCAGAGAAGCAGCAGAAGGCAATTCAATACTACAACTTCTCTGAGAACCTTTAATTAATCTCTTTGGAACATATTTTCTGCTCTAGCCATCATGATTTCAGATTATGTAGTTTAGAAGCCTGCATAACTCTCAAGTGGGGAGCACATTAAGGTATGTCCATAGTTAAGGCTCAGAAACGTAGGTATGGAAATTATGTGTTCA
>NW_008661334.1:16519-32510 GCF_000695815.1 Acanthisitta chloris
GGTAGTCATGGGAAACAGGCTTTCTGAAAAGTCATAGTCACACAGAATTCCTGCAGGACCTGCTGCAGGTCCAGAGCCGATGAAGCGTTCTGCTGCTGCATGAAAAAGCAGCAGCCTCCTGCCCTGGCTCTACAGAGGGCTGTTACCAAGGGTGCTCTTCTGAGAAGAGAGCAGTTGCAGGGGCTGCAGTGCTGTTGATAGGAGATCTCCTCTGAGCTCTCACCTTTCTCGGCAATGCAGCTGCAGGATCTTCATTGGTTTCTTTACAGGATGGGGCAGAGACTTAACATTGGCTTAGTGCAACTCACTTCCAACAGCCATTGAAGTGAGCCTCTGTACTCAAGTAGCTCAGCAGCGCTGATACATTCCGTTTCACCAGTTTCTCCCTGTAAAGAGTAACCTTTCCTAAGAGAATAGGGATAGCTTGCTGAACAAAAGCAAATGTCACAGCCATTTGCTAAACATATGCATGTCTGAGTCCTAAACGTTTAAGCAGTGTTCCCTAATGGGCATGAAGGAAGTGATCTTATGCAAATCTAAGGACAAAAAAGTAAATGGAAGACAGAAAGTGTGTGGGAGGAGGCAAGAGGGAGGAAAACAGTTTTGGGTGGTAGCAATATTGCTGTAGACAGCAGTTAATATTTTCTTCTCATGTTGAGGAAAAGATTAGACCCTACATGTCTCTTCTGTTGTCAGTTCCTCTACCTGTTAGTACTACACATTCATAAACTGGGAAAAGAAGCATGCAAAGATGAGTTTCTTTACCTGGCATGTGCCATTGACATTTGAGAATCATTTTATCAGAGTGGGCATCTCTGATCTTTTTCACTAAGAAGACCAAACAAAATAAAGAGTAGAAAGAAAGCTAATGCACCGTGTGTGGTGGCAGTACCATGCAGCAGTCAGTTTTCAAATATTCATCATTTTTATTCTGCAATCTAGTGAGAAGCAAATTATACTTCTTCATCTGGTTTCCACAAAAAGGCTGAGACGATTTGAGTGTGTTTGGGGGGAAGAACTAAAATTGCTCCAGATTTCTTCTTGTCTTTATAATTCTTCCTCCAGCTGTGGCTTTAATTAGTTCTGCAACAGCACCACTGAGAGTCTATCCATCAATGCCAAGATTTGAGCATTATAAATGTACATGCTCTCGCATGTAAAGAAAATGGGTTTAAAAAAATGGAACTTGTTTTTGAAGTTATGTATAATTTTGGACTTCACAAAGATGTCCACTGTAGTATCTAAACTATCAGAGAATGATAAGAAAGGCTCATCCGTTCCATCCTCCCTTCCATTTATATGTAAAACATAAAAATGCAGACCTGCCGAATGCTTCCAGGATATCTGTCCCTCTCATATAGCATTAGGAAGCGTTTCTAACTGACAAGACAGACATTATGAAATAGAATATTTCATAATTGTATTATTGTATAATACTAATCCAATATAGCAAAGTGCTGTTAATGCATTTAATATTATACCCTTGGTTTGTTCCTGTCATTCCCATAACATGCCTTTCCACAGACTCTATTAGAAAAGAGTCTAGCCCAGAACCCACATGTACATGCTACAGTAAGAAAAGTTTACATGAATTTCAAAATTTTCCTAGGTATTAAAAAAGTAAATCTCAAATGGATTAGGTTAGAAAAGGTCAAGAGCAAGTATCAATTCACACATCTAAGAGGTACAACTAGTACAGTGGTGACACTGTCTGCTTTTTAGGAAGTCTTTAATACCTTTTCCTGAGTTTCAAAACTGTTTAATAACATGGTACTTGATGAAACAGGAAATGTTTAACAATACTTAAGTGTTCTGAGCAGGCATTTGTATCCTAATTGTAGAGAATTGTTTGCAGAGCATCTGGGATGCACAAAAAAATGATGGCAATAAGGAAGCTGTTAGTTTAAAGTACAGAAAATAAAATTCTGTCCTGCTGTGTGGAGGCCATGGAGTGATGCCTATAGCATGGTATCCCATCAAGGAAAGGTATAAAGAATATCTTGGCCTTCTTATTTCTGTTCTATTTCTATAAAACTATATTATTATTATCTGTAACTACAGAGTTTTAATCACTGAATCATAAAATAATTTAGCTTGGCGAGGTTCTCTGGAAGCTATTTCATTCAATCTTCTACCAAGAGCAGGGCTAACATGAAAGTCTGATAATTTCCCAGGGCCTTCATCAGTGAAGCTTTGAGTGTCTTCAAGAGTGGAGATTCTACAGCAGTTTTGGGCAGCTGGTTTCTGTTCTTAATCATCATCATTGTGAAAATTTTTTTCCTTATGTTCATTCAAAATATTACTTTGTGCAAACTGAGACTGTTTTTAGTTCTCCTTTCTCCATGAATGGCTGAGAAGAGTTAAACTTTACCTCCCTATATCCTCTCTGTAGGTAGATGAGTACAGTGATTATATCTCTCTCCCCTTACCCTTGCTATCCAGACCCAGTTCACTCACCATTCCTCACCACGTATCTCAGCAAGACATTCTTCCATTTAACTCTCACCAGTTTCCTGGTGTCAATGGAAAAGTTCTGTGATTGCTCCATTAAAGATCTGAAGTGCCTGAGGTAAAAGCCAGTCTGGCAGACAATCTAATAAGCCCCACTGAGAAAGTGAACACATTAACCTGGGCTTATAAGCCAAGCCCCACTAGTGAACACATTAACCTGGGCTTGACTCCATCCAATACAATTACACAGCAGAGCTTTCCAGCTTCTTCCTGCACCCAGGTCAGCTAGCAGAAGCTGTGACACTGCACAGCACCCAGCAGGGTATGAATTATTGCTGATGTGGTAGGAGAAGTGGAGATCTATGAGCTGTAGTTCAACACGCAAACCTACAACTCTTTGCCAGAAGTATCCTTTGAAGGTCTGGCTATTTGAAAAGCATTAATGTGCTAGTTTTATACACAACAGCTACAGCCTCCTCAGCTAAAGCGAAAAGGAGGACATAGTAAAAGCTAAAACAGTTACCATAAACCCTTGTCTAGTAGTATAACATATAAAAAAGGTCTTCCTTTTCTAAGAACTATATTGTAGTTCTTTCATCGCTGAAGCAAGAATGAGGAGAGAGGGAAGCTGAATCTTCTATTTTGAGATAGTGTGCAGGGATGTGCATCTTGTTTTGATCCCCTGGGTCTGAAGAAGTATCTACATCTATTTGCACTGCTTGGCAGAGTTAGCTATGCTCTGCACTAGTACAGCATGCATGTCTATGTTCTCTTGATGTATTAAAACAGAAAAAAAAACTTACAATGAAGATTTTTTTTTTGCCAGCTGCTGAACTTTTTTGTCCTTAATATGAAAATATGCAGCATGTCACTTGTCACAGGTATTTTCTTATAATCTTCTTATTTCTGCTATGCCCTAAGGGCCAAAGAATAGCTATAATGAAAGCAAAAGAGGTGTCTTAGAAACCTGTTTTGACAAATAGTGAAAATGTAAGTCAACCTGCAGATGTAAAACATGAAAGTGTCAGTTGTCAGGTTCTCCTGACTATAAGCTTTATTAGGCTTCGTGTACTGAGGACTTCAATTAATAATATTAATTCCTTCAGTCACTTAAGGTCTTCTTCAGCCTGTTTCTGCTGAACGCTGTACCTACCTCCAGAAAATATTTCCACTCCTGTTTTCCTCTAAGAGTTATGTCCAGCATAGAATTCAGTTCTGTAACAGCTCTAAATTAAGTTTAATAAAAAGCTCTTTATTATACTTTTCTGCTAGAGTTGTATTATTCATTTCCATTTTTAAATTATTATGCAAAACTGTTAAGAAATGGAAAAATATGGCATTTTTGATACAATGTAATTGCAGCATTTACTGGAATGTACCATACACAATTGCTGTAATGCTGATTTATAGGGCCTCTAACTAATAAATTTTCTACTCCAGTATTCTCCCTGTTTTGCACCTGTCATAGATTAGCATCTAGATTTTGATGTGTGCTTGGAGTCTCATTAATTGTGTCTAGTTGACAATACCAAGAAGGAGGAAGATCATGAAATCTGGAGAGTCCAGATGTTAGGCTTGTCAACAACACCAGGGGGTGACTTTGGTTTTTGCTGAGGGAGAGATCATCGAAAGGTAGCCAGAAAATTGATGAATAGAAGAGCATAGAGAGGAGTGTTTTACAGTAGCAATGGCTTCTAACGTGTGTCAAATTCATTTGTATAACCTTGTATTCCTCATGAATCTCTTCAGTGTCATTGCTGTACTGAGTGTTCAGACATTTTCACAGCATTTTTACAGAAATTATAATAGACTGGAAATGCAGTAGCACTGAAAACCAAGCCTTTATTACTTGGTTTGATGTTTTTCAGTTGTGGAAGGTTTTTTTGGCCAGGAACTTCTGTGCATTTGTGCATTTGAGGTGACAGCATGCATGTATTTAGACTACTGAAGGTGATATTTTTTAAAACATGAATTCTTTATTGTTAGCATAATTTGGATAAATTACTAGAGAGAAACACTCTACTGAGCATTGGTAAAATTCCTTGCGCTTTAGCCACATTTCAAATGCAGGACATTCTTGTATTCTTTTACATATTAGGGAGAACGTTGAGAATTTTAGGGAGAATAATAATGGCTAATATTATGATAAAGATGTATTTCTAAAGCTTTTCATAATAGACATCATTGTTCAGATGTACAGAAGAGAATATGCTTCAGGCAAAAAGTTCTTCCTTTAACACAGTTTATAATTTCTATAATCTTTTTCTGCTTCAATTTGTGGCACAGATTTATTTTTATTGGAACTAAGCTAAGCAAAGAAACTTTAGAGATCATAAAATACCTTCAATATTTCACTTTTAGTCTATATAAAATTGGATCTACCTATATGTACAATTATTGCAACACTTCATTTTCTATGAAGGTGTGGGAATTCCAAGTTTGCTTACATGTTTTAATATCAGTAAATACAGTGACATTTAATAATGCTAAAGTAAAGCTAATTGTAAACTCAACTGCACAAAAATACGTTGGTATCTAATAGTTGTAGTTGATAATTGAAATAAAAATTAATATGAGATTTCCCACAGAAAAAGACAAATGTTTTATACAGAAGCTGTGAAAAATAAGTGTTGTATTAAATATTGAGTATTATGAGAAAGAAGATTCATAACAAAATTTGGAAGTAATTTTGAATATTGAAGAAACACAGTATCATATATATTTATGTGCTAAGTTCATGTTAATGGTACAGTAACATAAAAAAATAGCATTGATAACTAAGTAGAAACAATTAGTTTTCCTAGTGCTTCTGTAAATACTTTCCTGTGCTTCTGATATAAGTAAGAATTATAACCTCCTGTGTTCTAATAATTTCTTTTTTAATGTTTTGTCTTCTAGGTAAGTACTCTCTGTATTTTTCTTCCTAACATTCCTCGCTGCCTTATTGAAGTTCGGTGAAAGACAACAAAAATGAAGGGGTGTTTGGTAAGAATTCACTTTGGTTTTTACATGCTCATCTACATTTTTTTACTTTCTTTTTTTTTTTAGTTGAAGGACTGTGACTGTTGCATAGGATTAGTTTGTGTAGAGTTGGTGAGAGGAGAGAACCTGTTTAGAACAACTGTTCATGAAAAGCTCATTACACTTTCAGGCTACCCATGTGAACTGCAGGCAACACGGTGTCCTCTCCAGGCTCTGGGATCATGTTATTACTGTAAAGGCTTTTTTATTTCCTATAAGTCTGAAATAAAGCCGGAGAGTGTTCCCGGCAGAAATCTCTGTGAAAGTTATTTGGATCATATCAAAGATGGAAGAAATTGCCCTTTTGGGAAAGGTGTTACATGAGATATCTGAAGTGGTATTTGATGCTCTTACTAAGTAAGGTCTTTCTTCCTTGAAGGGAAACAAAGCAAGAACAAGCAATAGCAAAAAAAAAAAAAAGTGAAAAAGATGGGAAAGTGCCTTTAACTGTGTTTCTTTGTAGTTTGTCTCACAACCATTTGATGAAGCAATAAAAGAGATGGCTTTTAGAACTTCTCCAAAATCTGTCTGTCTTCTGCTGAATTGAAGCTATTTATGACCTTACTGATAGTTACCATTGTAATTACAGTCACAGGAATGCAGGATGCATCATTAGCCAGCCTGGACTGCTTTTAGTTAGAAGGCCAAAGAGAAGAAAAACAGGAAGAGCAGAGGAGGAGACTGAAAAAAGGATAATGACAAGAAAAATGACACAAGTCAAGGGTTTTGCAGCAGAAACATGAATCTTGCACTGCAGTGCTTTTCACGACCTAACTGAATATGTTTGAAGTAGTGATGTACTCTGGACTCTCCAAATGTGAGCTTTGAAAGCTTGATAGTGTTCTAGGGGATTCCAGGGATTCTAGACATGACCATTTAAGGCTGTCATACTAGCAGAGATGTATATCATCCATCTACCTGTCCTTTGTAGCACCAGTGTCAAACTATGAATGCCCTAGGACTTGTACTGGCTTGGGAATCTATACATGTTTCATTGCAAAACTCAGGGTCTTATGCTTGTTAGCCATTAAAGTTTTGCTGACAAGTGTCTGTAAAATAATTATTACCTGTAATCTTGCATGAATTTTACACTCATTATACACTGCCTACATTAAATTTCCCTATGCTTGTATGCACACACATACATGTATCTGGAACAATGGCAAGAACCTAATTTTTTTTGAGTTAGACAGTTTAGAAAATTAAAATTGCTACATAAAGAAAAGATTTTACCTTAAGAAAAGTTCAAAGGCTAAAAAGGAGACGATTAGACAGTACTTACTGCAGTTGTGGAATGCTGGGTAAAGACCTCCATCTTTACTGAAAGTAAAAAGAATACTGGCAACATTTTAGTATTTCCCTTGTTTTAAAGAACAGCTAATTCAGCTTTTTAATAACTCAAGATGTTCAGATATAGAGGAGTATTTCCTTAAAAGGTTACAAATTACTGGGAATAGGAGATTGTCATGTCTGTTTTAAATTAATCTTTTTCTATTTTGCATAGTTAAATTATTTAATCGAGCTGTTAAATCATGTATACTTCTAGTTAAAAAAAACCCCAAACCCCACAATTAAATATGTTTAAAGCAACAACAATAACAACAAATCAAAATCCACACACACTAGGTTTTTTTCACATTTTACATGTTTTTTGGTGGCTCGTGCAGTTTTCTTTTTTCATGAATCTGCAGAGTGACTCTGTACTGAGATCTTTAAAACTTCTGCATTTGTTTTGGGAATATTAGGGATAATAATAATGGCTAATATTATGATAAAGTCGTATTTTTAAAGCTTTTCATAATAGACATCGTTGTTCAGTTGCATAGAAGATAACATGCCTCCGGCAAAAAGAATAGTTTGGTATTGTGTGTTACCAAATCAGCCTGTGGAGGGCAATATGGGAATTTTGGCACACAGCATGATTGGCTGAATAGGGAAACGAGAAAATGCATTAGGTCTTCATTATAAGTACTTTAAAAGTTCATACAAAATCCCTACTGTTACTAGATTTTGCTGCTGAGTATACTAAAATAGTGTATCTTGTTCTGAGTTGTCGTGGAATGGAAATTGTCTTTCAAAGCACTTTTCTAAATATCTCTTTGCAATTCTAGGAAGAAAAAAGCAAAAGCAGCTTAATTACCAGTACAGTTCTGTAAAGCTTTTAACAGCATGAAGAAATGTACTGCTCCACTGTATTTTACTTCAAAATAATGCATGTAAAGGGAGAAATTTAATGTGTATATATATATGTGACTACATATTTTGTATGTATACCTGAAACACCTGTGACTATATGTCCATTCCTTACAACTTTAAAATTATTTCTTGTCTTTAAAACACTCTTCGTTGGACAGGAGAAAGTCCTGTGGTATGGTAAGAATCAGTTGTGAGCCATGGGTCTGGCAAACCTTGCATTTTTCAGTGCAAGTATATTGCATAGTGCCGAATGCTTTCTGACAGAAAATAAGTTTGAATATGAGTTTTGTGTGTTCTTTGACAAGGAGCCTGTTGAGAACTGCCTACTGTGATGCCTGTATTATCATCCTCAGAGCACAAATAATAGAACTATTCAGAAAGGAGGCTCTAAGAGGAAAGGAATTGGGGCTTGAAAGGTAGAATGAGTTTCTTTTGTACCGTGCAAAATAAAGGAAAAGGCGTATTTCAAGTAATGTTTCCTATTTATTTGTGCAGGGACTATTCAACTGTGCTAATTGTACTCTTTAGGTAATATCTTGTGTATGCACATAATATCTTACAGTATCTCATGCATGCACAAGTGACAGTGTTGAGAAATGGCACAAATGTAATTGCATTCTCATAAACACAGACCAAACTGAAATAAAATGCAGCCTTGCTCTGGAGTTGTTGTTTATTGTTTGTGGGGTGTTTTTTTTTAACTTAATCTTTTTTCTTCGTTTTTGATATTGCCATTTTACATGTAATGGTTCTAGCCAGTTCTACAGTTGTTTTTCTCACATGTTTTCTCAAGCCAATTTAATATGCAGCTGTTCTTTCTGCTGGAGGAATACTGGATGCAAATCATGTATTTAGTAGTGGAGTCTTACTGGCTTAAAAGCTTGACTATTACAATGTTTTTAATGAAACCTTTGCTGTCTAGCATACAGTGAGCTTTTCTTTATCATCTCCATATTTGCTCATTATGGTGCAGACCCATAATTAAACACTGATAATGTGTTTTTCAAAAGCGAAAATAATTTATCTTCTGTAACAGGGTGTTACAAGAATTAAAGCTGTCTACTCACAGGGACAGGAGTATAGTAAATTGCAGTATTGGAACAAACATGGTAATAAAAGAAGCAATTGTGGGTAGCATGTGCTACAGTTGATGACAGCAGAAATGGAAATGTACCTGGTCTGTGTTGCTATAGCTGAGATAAGCTCAAAATCTTTGTTATCTCAGTTTGAGGCAAATACTCTCACTTGTCTTAGATAACATCAGATATCTGTAAGGTAACATGCTGCATACTTTCCATATTTGGAATGTGTGTAAAATGACTAACCATGTAGTTTGCTTGCAGAGACTCATGAATAATCCTAATACAAATAAGTCTGTACTATAGATCTAGATGACTTTGGTACAGAGACTCTCTTGTGCATAGAAAACACAAGGTATCTAGAGGGAAATTATAGGTCCTGAGTTTTTCCATTTAATTTTGGGTTTGTGACTGATCTGAGGGTAGTAATCCTTTCATGAGATTGTGGCAGTTACAGAGAATGGGTTCTGTGTTCTTGGTAATAAATGTTCATGGCTAGTGGGTTCCATTAAAAAAAAGTCAATACCTCTCTTTTGAGACCAGAAGAGTGGTCTTTTTCCTGACTCTTCCACAAATTGCGTGACTTTACTTCCTTCCAGTTTGGACCTGGAATAAACATGCACAGTCCAGCATGCCAGTCTGCAGTGCATCATCAGAGCTGCACAGGATACTTTCAGCATTGTTGAGTGACCGTGGGCTTCTTTCTCTTTCACTCTGTCCTGTCTCTCAGCCCAACCTTCCCTGGTATATCAGCATGACTCTGTTCTCATCTTCTCTGCTGTTCCAGCCATTCTTTGGACATAGGCCTTGTTTGTCCTCCTCCCCAACCTTGCTTTTCAGTGGTGGCTTCCAGAAAACAAAAAAAAAATCCCTCCTGTGTCTACAAATATTTTAGTCTTCTAAGAAGTGAAAAACCCCATTTTGAGAACTTGCTTATGTAGTGGTACACTACTATACTATATCATGACGCTATCCTGCAAAATGTAACTCTTGCTACTTCTCCATCTTAGTCTTTTTTGCTTCAAGATTTTGACAATGGCATGGAAATGACTTACCAGATATAAGCCAGTAGTGGCTTTGGTGTTTTTTAGTTGCTGAATTTCTCAACAGAAAATTTCACCATATTATAGGCCATATTTGGTTGAGACCACAAAAGACTTGGTCTGAAACAGAATTATGATATACAGTGTTACATCCAGAGTAGAAATTCACTGTGAGCCTTTCACATTGTTATGGTTATTTCACATTGTAATGGTAAGATAATTAATCCTAATGCCATTACTACAACTGATAGGGTTTGCACCAAAGAATGTTCCTCTTTGTACCAAAAAATGTGTTCCTGCCTCAGACTTGCAATTAATTCCCTGTGATTCATGAGCAGCCTCGTTTTGGCCTTTCTCAAAGTGTTCTGCTACGCCTCTTTCTGCAGAATTCTTTTTCTGATGTCTGCTTCCTCAGTGGGAAGTGTGCAAAGGCCTTGAGCACACTAATGGACAAATTTCTCTAAACATCAATTGAAATCAGTTACTAAAGTAGCTTCAAAATTCCACTGAAATCAAGGTATTAATTAATTGATAGTCTTCAAAATTTTATTTTGAGCCTTGCTTTATTATATCAAAAGAACAACACCATGCAGTCTTCTCCATGATTTCTGAGAAAAACAAAAGGGTGACGAAGTCTCTCTGAATAGATTAAAAAAGTGTAAAGTTCCACATCATCTCTTTGAGTTCTGTCCTGCTATGATCACAGAGTGTATCTTTGAGTATCTCTTCCATCAAACATGAAGGTTTTCTCCCTTCACATTGAAGCAAGAGTCAGAGTCCTTCTTGGAGACAGAGCAGTTCTCAAAATGTTAAAACAGCCAACACGATGTTCAAACATATAAAGCTAACAGGATCATATGACAAGTCTAAGAGTGGTATTACAAGTCTCTTCTGGCTGATTATGCTGGCACTTCTCATTTATACAATCCTGAGGGGGTATAAAATCTATGAGTTGTCCGCAATTGGGTCTACACTGACGCTGCATAAAACAAGAGAGATGATAACCTTTATAATTCGCCCAAATCCATCCCTGGAAGTAACTCGCCTACTTCTGTCTCAGGGCTTTCTATACAATTTTTGTTAAACTTCCCCCTGGCTTTCCACCTGCTTCAGTTATACCTAAGATGGCATCATATGTCATCTGATGCTGTTCACAATTTTAACCTCAAGCCATAGAAAACATTCAAATGTTGACAAGGTTTACTTTAGCATTTGCTAAAGATCCTAATTAGCATCAACACTACAGAGCAGATTTCATTTTCTTCACTACTTTGAGGCTCTGATAATGCAGGAGTAGGAGCCTTTCATTGGTAATCTTTAGCAAAGCTGTGTGTTTGAGCAGTTTGAATGGACTTCACATTTACAGTGATGAAACAAAACCAGCCTTTGGTACAAAGCTTCAAAAGCTTTGTGACAATATTTATTTACACATTACTGTAAATGATTATGTATGAACAAGTTTTTACAACACAAAAATGAGATAATGGCTGGATTTTTATTTTTTTCACCTCACTTCTTTGGTTATCTTCAACACATGCTCATCAAATTTGAGAAGAGTGCGAAGTAATATTTGTAAATAGTTAGTGACTGTATAGTTCTCCCTAACTCTTGGCCTGCAGATTTCCCTGGGAAGCAGTATCTCATTTCATACAAGGAAGCCATTTTATAGAGAACTATTTGCTATGAGATGGTGTTAGGTTGTGTTTTGTCTTGATGGAAATCAGAACTTACCCATAATAGACATAGAGTAGAAACAGGTATATCCATTGCACTGGAAGAGAGAACAACTAAAAACTATTTTCAACAGTTTGAAAAGGGAAAGGAAACCCTACCCAACACTTCCTGCAAGAGAAATAAAACTATGATTTTGTTTAATTATTTTATTTTAAAAATAAAATCATAATAGCATGCCTGTTACAGTGCCATATACAGTAATGCAGAAGCTGTGCCCCTGCATGTGAAAGCAAATTCTTCACTGATTTCAGTTCCAATCAGCATACAATTTTCTCTGCAGTTCCCAAAGTTATTTTCCAGCAGAAATCAGGAATTGGGATGATGATGTCATCATCTCTGCAGAACAAAGAAAAGTGTTACAGCTATCACAGTGGAAATGCTGAAGTGCAGTACTTGTAAGATCTCTGTGCAAAGGAGGGGTTTTGTTTCTCATATATAGACTGCACTATTTTCATAACTGTGAATAGTTTCACATTTTGCATTTTGTCTCATATGCTGCAACATACTTCCATACCAAAAATATAGAATAAGAAATGTGTGTGTTGTAAACTTTCACATTCCAACTTTGCAAAGGATTAAATTATCCTTAGTTTATAAACTTAATTTTGACTGTGCATACATGGACTGATAGTCTTCAGATGTTTAATGGTGAGCTCTTACAAAGGACCTTAGCTTCATGTATTCAATGAGACAGACAGAACAGTTTCTTATTTTACCGCACTGTTATTTGTGGAGAATCTTTTTTTTTTTTCACCCCAATAACATCTTAATTCCAAAGACTATAGAACATTGTGAGTCATGACCAGGAAATAATTGTCAGTTCTGTTGTTCACTTTTCTGAAATATTTGACAGTAAAATATATGAGGCCTTGGCAAATAATCTGTGTATTTTATCTCTACAGTAACCTGAACAGATAAAATGGTAGCAGCACTTCTGTTGCCAGACAGAGGAAGATTAATGGCAGAAATATGCATTAATTATTTTGGGTATTGAATTTGAAAACCAGGGTCCTGATTTTTTTGATTTTTTGTTTGGTTTTTCGTAGCATCTTTTTGATCGCATCTTCCAACAACAAAAATTACAAATGAAAATATTTTCAAAAAAGGGGCAAGAAGGATGGGATACATCTGGCTAAAGGCAGACATCATTATTGTAGACATTAGTTTTGGGCCTGTCACACTAGGCAATTTTAATAGAAAGACATCAGTATTCTTAGGGAATAATTCCTCTCATTCTAGAAGTTGGAATGCTTAGCCTACCAAAACATTACTTCTTTCTTTGCTCTTTCAGTTAATAAGTTGAAGCAGTTCACCAGGGGCTCAAACGAGCACTCTAACAAACA
Organism: Acanthisitta chloris; assembly: GCF_000695815.1. Classification (NCBI taxonomy): domain Eukaryota; kingdom Metazoa; phylum Chordata; class Aves; order Passeriformes; family Acanthisittidae; genus Acanthisitta; species Acanthisitta chloris. The sequence goes on from NW_008661334.1 coordinate 29,387, forward strand.
ACAAGACCCAAAGGGAGGCTGGAAGCAGCTGAGCTATATGTGTGCATACATACCCTGATCTTTATTGGGACTCAGTTCTGACAGGTAGAGTCAAGACTACTGTGAGACACTCAGGATCTTAAGAGTGATTTTTACTGAAACGTAAGGAAAAGACATTTAATGTTTGATTCCTAAAGAAACCCTTTAATCATTAGAGTGGTAGAGATTATATTAAATGGTGTTGTAAACAAAGTACTGTGAAAATTTTTCAGGGTAAGAAGAATGCAGCTTATTAGGATCAACATCAAGCTATATTCCATAATTATACTACATCATCCTTTTTTAGAGCAAAAGGTCCTCCTTTGGCTTAGACAATGTAGAACTTAAGACTCTTTTGCCCTCAGGAAAGGAAGACTAAGTTGACAATTGAGGCTAGGTTGAAGACACATCCTCCTGCTCTTTCTCTCATAGGTGATTTCTGTGTAGCAAGAGAGCCATGTGAACAATATTACTGGGAGTTTTGTTTTGTTTTGTTTTTATAGGAAGGTTTTAAGCCAGCCTGGTTATATCATGCTGGGAAGAATTAATGAATACTATGAGATCTATATTATAAATTTCCACATCTGGGGAGGTTAACTTATACAGAGGAGAGATGTCTAGTCCTTGCAGTTTTTCTGTGGGAATCAAATAGTCTTGATAACGGCAGTGTTGATAAAGAGGACAGCATAGTTCATTGCTTTATACATGGAGTTGTTAATAAAACAACAAATGAAAGCTGAAAACTAACCAGAAATTATAGCCTTTGTAAACTGACAGTTTCTAATGGAAAATATCTTCCTTGAAAATTAGTGGTTCTTGGAAACCTGTAATGGGATACATAATCTTTCACCTGTACATTGTAAATTCTAGTTTCGCTCTGGTGAATAGTGTGCAAATACATGATACAAATTTGGTTTAGGCAAATAAGAAGTAAATACATGGAATGTGATATCCCATAAAAAGAAAATAGATATATACCTAAGAAATGGACTCAGAAATTAGCTGATTTTTAACCTGTACAGAATAAACAAATTTAATCCTACACAGACAAATTTGTTGTCAGTATGTCGCAGAAGTAATGCATATTAACAGCACCTAACATTACTGAAATATCTTTATTTTGCCTATTCAATAAACAACATTGGCATTACTAACTTGATATTCTAAATATAGTAGTGGCAGCTGATGTTCAAGGAAGATGTTCATTTGGAGAGATGAATAAACAGAATTGTTCTGCTGTGTAACTACTGCAGTATGTCATTAATGTCTTTTAATGAGTAACATTATATACAGTGACACTATCTATGGTTGCAGACTGAATTTAATAAGAACTCTTGATTTTTTAATTGCTTCTATTCATCAGCTACTTTATGCCCTTAAACAATTTTTCTGTCAGAACAAAGTGATTTCTTTGCAACAAGATTGCTGAATTTCGATCTTTAGTACCTTTCTGTGATTTTGTCATTAAGATGAATGCCAAATAAATGGTAGGCTTCTTGGCCAGTGTTGACAATGCAGTGCTAAGCTGCATGGACCCAGTGCAGCTATTCTAATGGCTTAATGATATGTGAAGTCTTTGTTAAAAATTCCCTGGGTTATTGAATAAGAGCAAGGGTAGGAAATGTGTAGGAGTCAATTTAAACAAAGGGTCTTCAAGGGCAGCAGTATGAAATCCCACATTTCAATAGCAAAAGCATGAATTGGCAGATTTAAAGGAGCATATGTTAGAAGCAGATTCATCTTTGTAAGGCAAATTTCAGCATTACAAAGTGAAGCCAAGCATATGCTGTTATTGAATATTTGTCTCACTCCTTTGAACTGAGGGTCTTTTCCAGTATGTGTTTGATATGTACTATATGAAGCCGTTTTTGTTATCCCATATGTAACAGATAGACTCACAATATGTCTCTGCAATCTGTGCACTGGTATAAATAAGGGCTTGTTCTTATTCACAGCTTTATTATATGACCCTTATGTATTTTTGGTTTTGTGTTTGTTTTGGCTGACACGTCTTAGGATATATAGCATACTTAGATCAGCATCAGTCAGCGATAAAAAACACATGAGAATATTTTTGGACCATTCCTGCAACAGTCTCCTTTGCAATTTTACTGGCAGTACCATTTTTTAGGAAATTCATCCTCTAAGAAATAGGAAGGACAATCAAATATTCGTCAATCAAGAGAGATGTGTTGAAATAACACTTAGATTCCTGTATTTCTTTTGCCTTTCAACTAAGAGTTAAAGAGTTGCCCATATTCAGGAGTCAAGGAATGCTCAACAGCAAGATTTAAAAGAGTTAAACAAATAAACATAAATAAAAGGAAAATCTTCAAAACAGTTAAGGGGAATGGAAGGGAGCTTTGTCTAATTTATGAAGAAAAAAATAGAAGGTTCTTAACTATTTCTCTACTCTGGACAGACCATATATTCATCAGAAATGTTTGTCACACATTGCCTTGCAGCTGCAAGGAGAGGCATCCTGTTGCCTATGCTGCTGGATAGCTCTGCTACCTGTCTGCTGTTACTGAGACATTATGGGCAAGTTCTTGCCACTTGCTTCTTTTTCCTGCTCTGGTACTCTGCCTGGGAAAGGTAAATGTTGCCACCCTCTCTGGAGCCAGACATAGGGTATTCCCCTTTTGGGAACACTTCCCCATCTATTGTGTTTTGTAAGGAGCCTTATCTTTCCTTTTGTCTTGTTTCCTGTTAGGTTTCCACCTTTGCAGCCTCCTTTGATTTAATTCCAGCAATTCAAGAGGATTAAAATTGGCCAGCTAGATTTGGGCGCATATATCCTCCCAGTTTTCCAGATCTCCACGATAGAGCTTTTTCTGTGGTAAACATAAATCTCCTTTGTATCCCTCAAATTCTCATGCTGTAGTGTAAAATCCACTTCATAATTTGATTGTATATGAAAGTAGCACTGTAGGACTACTTTTCTGCTCTTTTTTTTTGTAGTTGAGACCTCTGACAGCATTGCACATAAGCTGAAATAGTGAAGGCCAAGTAGATGTACTTTCATATATAAAGGCAATTCCCCAGATACTTTTGAGTAGTTGAATGTATGAAATGTCTTATAATTAGGGACAGTGATTTAATATAT
>NW_008661334.1:32551-51263 GCF_000695815.1 Acanthisitta chloris
GGTTATACACATTTTCTTACTTTGCATTAGCAAAGAATACTTTTCTATGCAGTAAGAAACTTACCACAGAATATAAAACTTCATGAAATATATAATAAATTACATGATCATCATTTTGTCTTTACACAGATTAAATTCTGAAGCCATTTGTATAATAAATTTTATCTGTCTGTATTCACATCAAGAATCGTTACAAGTTATTTGACCTTATCAAATGTGCCGGTGGGTAGATCCTCCTCCTTCCACAGTGATCTTTTGATGTATGCAAAAGCATATCTCCTGGTCCACTTGTTGCTTCAAAGTAAATTCAGTCTTTTTTAGAGATTGTTTTTAACTTATTAAGCTTTCTCCAAAAAAAAAAAAAAGATTAGAGAAAAGATCAGTGCCCATGGATGGGGGAAGCTGTTCTTGGGTGACTTTCTGCTTTATCTGCTTAACCAGTAATTGGTTGGAGTATGACTGGGTGGAAATAAGCAGCCAGCTTCCTGCATCCATGAGGGTGCCAATCACAGCTGTGATGGGGAGCATTTGCTTTCCAGGCACAGGCTCCTTTGGAGCAGCATGCTTCAATGACCTTGATTATGTAACATTTTGTTTCTAGATTTCCCAGGAATGCATCCTTTGGGCTGGTCTTGTGCTGCTTCTGTTGGGATAAAATGAGTTTACCATCTAGCTGTGAACGCCTGACTCTGGGGAAAGTGGCAAGATTCCAGAGTAGTTACATTCACAGGTCATCTTATGCTATTAACGAGCCAATTGGTGTTAAACAGCAAAGGAGATGGTATCAGACTTTCTTCTAAAAGTCTTCAGCCAAGTGTTCCCTTTATTTGCTGCCTTTAAACCTTCTGTGCTTGTGTGTAGAGGGGGAGAAGAGGCATGTTACAGAAGAGCATTTCACACTGTGTTCAATATTGAATCGTGGAAGTGTAGTGAAAAGGTACAATATCAAGTAGCAGCAATAAATATAGGAACACAAAGCTATAGTTTTTTTAACACAAAGATGTAAAAAGTATATTTGCTGTTTGGACATGATAGTACTGTGTGTATGTGCAGTCACTAGAAACCTTTTCAGGGATTAAGGGTTACTAAATCAATTTTAATACAAGTAGTTAGGGGTATTGTCTCTTAAATTTCAAGCAAAAAAAAAAAAGGTAGGAATTTGATTAGCCACAAATTATTTCCTAATCCTATTTGTCAGATATCATGCACTACATTGAATGAATTCTATCTTTTTATCTGCAGTACATTTGTTTCTTATTTTAGTAAGGCAGCTGGAACAGTGTGGCAGAACTTCCCATCGATTTTATCAAACTGTGCCATGAAGAGAATCTTTCTTTATTAATGGAATTGAAAGACTTACTCCAACTTCTCAAGTGAAAAATCACTCACGAGTTTGTCCCAGTGGTAAAAACTAGAAGGATGTAAAGTTCCATGTCAGATCAGAGAACTGCTGATACCCGGTTAGTGTTTCAGCAGAGGCTTTTTTTGAGTGAAAGTTAAACTAGTGAGATGCTAACAAAAATAATGCCTGACGATAATATGATCTTTTATTCCGTCTGCCTTACCAAAAGTAGTTTCAGGTTAAATTGAAGTTTATCATCTGAAGTCCTTCATGTGCTTATATGGCTCACAGTACTTTTTATTGAAATGACAAGGTTATATGTATATTTTAAATTTTAAAAGAAAGCCAAACTTTGACATGCAGAATAAAAAATCTGCTGTGAAAACTTCGATGAAAACCCTTCTCTGGTTTCAAAACAAAAGTATGTTTTTCCATAATAATCCTGATAAAGTTAATGTAAAAAAAAAAAAACCTGTTAAAAAAGCAATCAAACAAAGACATTTTGAGCTCTTTTTAATAAGATGCCTAGAGACCACCATGATTTTTCTATAACTTTCCTCTTTCTACAACTTTCCTCTTGAATATGCTGTTAATTAATTATAGTTTGAAAAATCAGTGTTATAGATAACTTTCCCCAAGATTATATTTCCTTGTCCTAAGATACTATCAGACTCTAAAGCCTGAATTTTGGGTTTTGGTATTGTGAAGATGTATTACCCTGGTCTTTAAATGTTTTCTCATCATGTAGAGTCCAAGTCTTTGATGAGTACGCATCAATAGATCCTCATCAGAGCTGGTGGGTGTACTGGGGAGAAAAAAAACCAAAATGAAATACAAATGGTCTTGTACAAATGCTCAACTTAATTTTACCACCAGTGATTCATTTGTGCACGCAAGCCAGGGAAATTTGCTCCTTTACACTGCCTTAAGAATGGGAAATGTATTCCAGTCTCACCTGTTTCTAAAGAGCCTGGAGGCTGATACTGAATATGATAATCTGCTGAATATGATGTGATATATCTGTTGATCTCCATCTCCAAGGCCTTTCTAAGGCATCACACTAATCTGAGGCCACTGTATTACTGCCCTTCAGTTATTTAGTAACGATTCTAGTTAAGATTTTAACCTCTATTATACTGCATGTAACACTTTAGTCACAGGATTTTTGTAAGAGGTTGATGCATTGTGTGACTATCCATTCTTCTTTTTTCTTCTATTCAAACTCAAAGCTGAATCACTCTGAAAACAACTAAAAGTAGTATTAGGAATTGAAGATTTTCCACATGCCAAGAAATTCCTTAGCTCTTTACCTGTGCAAACAGTGTAAGATTGTACTCCCTACAGCTGGGACTACTCACTACCTTTTTCAGGGAGAGGAGGTGCTATGCTCAAGTTAATTTGAAATATACACAAAATGTTCATGGGTCATATTTTTCAGTGCATTAGTTTAATGCAGGACTTGCCAAAATAGTAGGTGCAGGATTTCTAAGCAGAATATAATTACTAGTTTTGTGGTGCCAAGTATTATTTAGGAGCTCTTGAGATAGTAGAACTCATAATTAAAATATTAAAAAGGATTAAGGTTAATGGGATGTGAAAATGAATGGAATTATTGTGACTTCAAAGCCAGAACCTGAATTAGGTAATATTTAAGGTGGCCGAGTTACTAAAAATACCTCCTAACACACCAAATTAGTCTTCCTGAGTGAGGATTTGCAACAAGACTGCATGGCTAATAGAAAAAAAGCACATATTTGACTGTCTGGAATGAGTGTGGATAGAAGTACATTTAGAAGAACTGTAGTGTGTTGTGTACACTGCAGCAGGTGTATGAGATACAAGAGTTTCTCTCAAAGATCACATTCTCTGTGTTGCTTAACATGCAAGAATTCTCTCAGCCGACCTGGGTTTTGTCATGAATGCCAAAAGGTATCAGGGCTTGGGGAAGTGATTGCATCTTTCATAACCAGGTACTCACAGTGACAGGCAGATATATCTGTGTTGTGGTGTTAGAACTATGAATTATTTTGTTAACTGCAGGTCTCTTTTTAGAGGGAAAACCAATTACTTGTATGTCCACATGTAAACCTTCTACATACACACCTATATATACACATTTTGAAATGCTGTCATGCTTGTTTTCATGGCAGTGAACAAAATTGAGACAAGCACTTTTGTATTTCAAGAGTGTTAGCTGTATATTTCCCAGAATTTCTTGAAAGTGTAAACTTTGTGCAGAATTGTACAATACCAAACTGTTTAAATATTTTCAAACTGATAATTCAATTTAGTCTTTAGGAAGAAGTGTGTCAAATTTCTGTTTCAGAGATTTTTGGTTTTAGATTTTTATATTGTGAGGCTTCCACAGGCTAATAGGAAAAGAAAAACCAAAACAAAACCAAAGTAAGAGAAACATTTCAGGTTTTTAAGATCAAATGGTTTTAAATTAATGCAAAATGAAGGGCTTTTAAAGTCATGTATCACTGGAAATTTCTGTTCTGCATTAGTATTCTGTTCTGAAATACAATGAAATTTTAAAACTGCAGAACTACCAGTACTACCAGTACTGCTTCTGAGTACAAATATGAGGTTTTGTCAAATCACCAAGTTAGTTGTCATTTTCTAATGATAAATGTTTTTAATGCAATATATAGTATGCACTGTTAGTGCAGTGCTGTGGTGCACTGGTAGAGCTGGAAATGACAACTTACTGAGCACGCGGCTAGTCTTGATGTAAAACTTGCCTATTAAACCCTAACATTAATGTTTCTTAATCTGTGGCATAAGCAGATCTCTAACAGGGTGCTGAATAGTTATTTAAATTATTTATTTTCTGTTTTCTGGTTGATGTAAGCAATTTAATTTCGCAATCAGGTCCTTCATTGTAACATTTTAGTACTCTCACTCTGTTCTGTATTAAATGCTCTCCAAAACCTGGGTTTTATTTTGGTGTAATTTTAAAATATGTTGCTTCATCATACAAAAAAATGTACCATATTCCTTCAGTTTTCCTTGTTGCAAATCACCATTGGGAGAGTTACAGCTCTCCATTATTTTTGAAATTATACCTTTCAACACTTCTGGAGCATTTGAAATAGATGCTGCTTTAGTAGGTGATGGTGTGGTCAAATCAGCTTGTATCATTCTGTAGTGGCACACTGAGAAAGATCCTCAACTGTCATGGGAAGCTATTCCTTATGATAAAATTTCCATTCCCATTCCCTTTCCTACCTCATCCTTCATTGCCATGGATGGTATTTAGCTGGTTTGGGAGCTTGCTTCTTACCTCCTGACCTTTCAGTATAAAGAAGATGCCCAACCATGTTACACTTAACAGCACTGGAACTACATTGTAATTTTTGTCCCTTTTTATCCTGTCCCTAATATGTGACCATTTTGTGGACAAAGTGCCTTAAGTTATTTGCCGATTTCCCATGCCCTTCCTTATAGTTTCACATTCCTTCCCACTGTGAATGTCAGGTAATCTCAACTGTGCTGGCACCCCCCTCTTACATCCCTGCAAAATAAACTGCTGGGTGGACACCAATAAAATGCTTTGTATTTAAGTATGTTTTTTGCTTCTTGTTTGAGATCAGTACTGGCATAGATTTAGAACAATAATTATTAAGGACATATATTATGTAGCCAATTATCAGGAATACAAAAAAGTAAGGAAAAGTAAGCAAACCATTTTATTCCTACCAGGTTTTCTTCTCACAGGCCTGAATAAAATATGTCATATCTGTTATTTAGCTTGTATCATTATGTGATTCTGTGATTAAAATTGTTCTCAGACTAATTTATTTTAAAATAGAATACCATGGATGATTGAGTGCTTCTGGATAGAACTCAGAGTCTCTAATTACTGTTTTATTTTTTGTTTGTTTCTTCTTTAGAAACGTGTTCATCTGAATTGAGGCTTAGGATAGCTGTAACTAAAAGAGCTTTTACAGCATAGTCTTCTTTACTGGTTGGCATGTTTTTTATTGCATGGCTTTCAACTCTAGTTCTCTCATAAAAAATGTAAAGTGAGAATCTTGGGTTTATTTTTAAGATTTTAAACCTGTTGGCCTGGACAAAATAATTCTAATAAAACATACTTTGAATATTATATACAAAGTTAGAGAAGTATAATTTTGCATTGATTTTTTTAGGTTTTTTTTAAGATTAAAAGTAACTGTAGCTCATAGTCACATACAATGGAGTAAAGATAATTTTCTTTAAAAATCATTTATTTCAGTTTTGGAGAGAAACTTCAGTAAGTTTCTGATACATAGTATTCCAGACATAAGGTGGATCTCAAAGTAGAACAATAAAAGGAGTTCTCACAGCTGTCAACACTACTAGGCAAGTATAGACACTAAAAAGATTACTCAAATGATGAAAATACTATCAGACTTTTTGTAAGTAAGACGAACAAAGTCATTTTTCTTTGTATTAAGTTAGCATGAAAGTAGGGGCTAATTTCAGACTTTCTCTATACTAAGGGCAATGTTCTGAAACTGAGCACTGATAATGAGCTGGCTTAGCAACACTCTATTTCAGGGTAACACAACAGTGAATGACATTGGATTTATGCACATGGGGATGTGCCAGGAAAAGTTCTGAACATTCTGGCAGGAGAATGTAAAATGCTGTTTCATGTGAGGCAATTCTGTCATAAATGAAAAGCAGCTCCGTACAGATTTAGGCTGTTGACAGCCATGATTCTTAATGTCTTTAACTGAAAATGTCTAAGAAATGAGCTAAATCATTGGGTAACTTCTGTGTTTTCATACAGTGAGATAGATCAAGAAAAATAATGAGGACAAACCAGGCTCCATCCTTAAAGGACACTGAAGTACAGCAGTGACCTTGATGGCTGAGATACAGGGCTGAGCTACCACATTTCAGCTGATCTTTGGTAAAAACCCTTTAGCCTTTTGCTGTGAGAAGAAAAAATACCTCAGCTTCAGTCTCCACTGGTAAGGTTTGAGAGCTTGGACAGATGTGCAGTCACAAAGTAAAACCAGATTACTCATACTCAGTCGGTGCTCTCAGCCAGCTGATCTGCTCCTAATGTTGAAGAAGATGTTTGATCTGTTTGTGAATCAATTTCTGAATCCTGGCCATGTCTGGATTTGGCTCTGTGTATTAATTTACTATCCAATTTATTGAGGCAGAAGTACCTTCTGCTATTCCTAACTTCTGGATGATATAATATATTGTCTTTTGTCTGTCATAAATCAAAGCTAAACCATTTAGCCTGGGGCTTGTGGTAGCCTAAAAGTGTACACAACAATGGTCCTTCTGGCTTTGCAGAAGAATGGAAACTTTTTAAGCTTAGTTGCATGTTCGCACCTTAGTTTCTCATGCTGAGAAGGTTAGTTAATGATTTATCACACAATCAATTTGTTTGCAACTAGCAGACAATTAAGTCCAAAAGAGCCCTGACAGCCAGCATGGACTAAGATAAATTATGTCCGATGAGGATGATGCTGTTCTTTAGCAGGATAACTGTACTAGTATTAAGGAAAATGTATGGTACTGTCCCGTGAGAGCTTTGCAAGCAAAATAGTTAAGGTGGTCTGATTTAAGCAGTACGAACTGAGAAACCATCTGGTTTAAATGTATTTGCAGAAAATAGCAACCATTTAATGTCAAGTAGGGTGGATTAAGTGAACTGGTTCGAAGATCCTGATTTAAGTGGTGAAGTATGTAAAATACATGGATGACAATCTGAGAAGAGGCCAAGAGGCTTAGTGGGATAATTGAGATCAAATCTAAATGAAATTCAGTGCAGACAAGTACAAAGTGCTTTGAAAGGAGAAATAGACTGTGTAAATATGTAGGCAGCTGTGCAGGCAGCTATTAGGAGAGCTCTTGTAGGTTGTGGTGAACGACAAACAACATGGTGTACCAACAGAAACAATCTGGGGAAGGAGTCCAGTGTGCTAACTGTCTAACAAACCCACAAATTTAAATAGACATAGATAAGTATGAGGCATGGGTCAAAAAGGATTTGAACTGTAGGGCTCTGAACTACCAAGCTCTATTGAGGAACAAAATACTGCTGTTTTAATAGTTCTCTGAAAACATTATCTCAGCACAGGTTAGCAGCCAAAGAATAAAACTATATTAGGAATTATGCAGAAAAGTGTAAAGAAAAGAAGGGGAAACTTTATGTCATTAGCTATAGTTGTGTTATGGTGATATTTTGAATGTTAGCTGCTCTGGTTTCTCTTGATTTGAACAACAATGTAGTTGGAAAAGCTACAGAAGATAGCAAACATGATCGAATGTATGAAAATCTGAGAAATGGAACAAAGACTAGAGCTTGTGAGCACAGAAGAGAAGAACAATTGGCAAGTATGAGAAAGACTGTGAAAAATATGGCTGGGTAATGATTGCTCAGTGTCTCCTTCAGAACAGTGGCAAAGCATGGGTTGGACAGAGTGGGGAGCAGTTCTGTAACAGACCAAGGGAGGCATCTCTCCATGTAATACTAGGTTAAGACATGGAAATCCTTATCAAAGGATGTTGTGAACATTGACATTTTCCGTGGATCAAAAAACCAATTGGACATACTCATGGAATAAATCCCCAAACTTCAATCCAGGAAGTTTTCAATCATCAAATAAATGTTTATTTATTCAAACTATAGGGAAAAAGAAAATATATTTTGTTGCAATAAAAGAATACTAGTACAAAGTACATGCAAAACCACTATGGTCAGAATTCAATTAATACTTTGACAAATTCTATTCAGTCACTTCCATTTCTTTACTAGGAAAAAATATTTTAGAATATTAGAACTTGTTTAATAAACAGTAACACGCTAGAAGTTTAACCTTTCTGTTTATAATCTACAGAAATGTAATGCAAAACAATAATGCAAGAGGCAGCAGTGGAAATATGCCTATTTCCTAATATACTGGCAACCAGGTCTCCTAGCAGTGGTGTGGTAAATAGCCAACCTGCATTCAGGAGGATGCCATTAACACCCCATACCCTCTCACATCTTGGTCTTTTCAAATATCTGAGGCAGAACTGGGTGATAATGGCCTTCCTACCCCCTTGGGCTGTATTGAACATATTTGAGGGAGAAGAGGATATACAAGCTATCACAGTGATCATTGGGCTGAACTGCTGACTGAGTTCTGCTTACTGTGATGGGCAATGGGAATGTGCAAAGGGAAGCTGAGATAGGAGATAAATGGGCAACACTAAGCATATTGAGTGACGGCAGTTATCACTCAATATGAAGCTGTTGTGCAAGCCATGTGGGTTCTGGATGTGGTCTCGAAATATTATTTTGAAAGGGGAAGCAAAATATGAAGAAACAAACTGAATTCTATTGCTTAGTACTTTTGGCAAAGCCAGTGACTTTTTCTATAACTTTTTGAGTTTTGTTGGTGTTACAAACCTGCCCACTTAAGTGACACAGCTGAATATTATTGTATCATAAATGATTCCTCCTTTTTACTTTTACTAACATCAGTACGAAAGAAAAATCTTTTAAAATTAATGCTAACATACAGTTCAAATAGATGGGTTAATGCAATAAAAAAGATTCAGAGCTACCTGTACTTAAGGTAATTTTAGACAATTAAAACCAGGTCATCTGAATCTCCTAACATACTGTGATAAGTTGACCATGGCTGGATGCCAGGTGTCCACCAAGTGGCTCTATCAGTCTTCACCTCAAGCAGGACAATGAGGAGAGAAAATAAGATGGAAACCCTTGGAGGTCAAGATAAAGGCAGTTAATAAAGCAAAAGTAGAGGTCATGTATGGAAGCAAAGTAAGTAAAAAATATGTTTTGTCCTCTACTTCGCATCAGAAGGCAATATCCAGCCACTTCTCAGGAAACACGGCTTCAGTATGCATAGCAGTTGCTTCAGGAGACATAAATATAAGTAGCAAATGCCCCCTTTTCCTTCTTCTTTCTCTTAGCTTTTATTGCAGAGCAGATATTATATTGTATGGAATATCCCTTTGGTCAGCTGTCCCAGCTCTGTTCCCTACGAAGATATTGCACACCCCAAGTCTATTGATGTGAGGACAGAATTTTGAAGTGACAGAGATGATGCTGTGAGAGCAGAGCTCACCTGTAGCCAAAACACAGGTGTGTTATTGGCACATTACTAGGTACCAGTGCAAAGCACAGCACTGTGAGGGCCTGCTATGGGGAAAACTAACTCCATCTCAGCCACACTCAGTGCACATACATCACAGAATTTCACCTCAGTCCTGTCTAAAAGATAACTAATATTTTTTTTGACCTACTAACATTCCAGTTGGCAGATGAATCACTTCCAGGAGTACTGCAGATGCATTGAGTTACTTTAACGTAGCTGAAAAAGGTTCAAGGAACTTCCAAAGGAAGTTAATTTACGCATTTCTACTAATTAAAGGATATCACATAGGTTCAGAAATTTGCCCAGTATATAATACATTTAAATTTTCAGAATAGAGATTTGGCCAAAGCTGATGTAAGCTTTCAAAAACTGGTTAGGAGATGAGTAGTGGGTTTGAGTTTGTCCCTTTATCTCCACTTATACTATACAAAAACTCAGCTAAGACATTTTACATGTTCCAGTACTCAGTTTTATAGCTACAGCTTCCTTCATTTGGAAAAGGTCCTACTTTTTTTTTCCTTTCTGCTTTTGGTAGTCGTGGTCTGTTTTATAACTCATCTGGCAAATATCCATCATAACATTGTTCTCAAATCACACATTTATAATTTATAATCACTGTTAAGAAGTAAAAGCATTAGGAAGCTGTCCTCCAAGATTCTTAATTGACAAGAGCCTTAATAAATTATATGATGTATGGTTTGTATAAACATGTAGTATGAGTGCATGTTTTCCTTAACCTCTCAGTACTTTTCAATGAGAGCAAAATCAAATAGCTATTAGAAAAACTTACTGGATGTCGACGAACAAATGTCTTCTAAAAAGAAAGTAAGAACCAGCCACAAAGCAGTGAATGTTGACGAATAGATAAGCACCACTTCATTTTTTTAATCTAGTAATGGAAATGTACAGTTAAATAGTTTTATGACTGAGACAAATCAACAAAAGCCAGAAATTTAAAGCAGATGCTCACATTCTGAAGCATGCTCATGGCTTGATAAGGGTGCATGTCACCCATTAACAGCTGCAGGAGTTACATACATGCAAAATGGAAGATTGACCAATACATGCATTTGTTTTTCATGTGTCCTCCTCTGAGTTTGCAAGGCCCTGATTCCAGAGCTCTATGTACTTGGTGTCTTAGGTAAAAAAATTAAGGCAATGTGAAGACTCTCTCAGTTATTTACTTACATTTCTGTGGTTTAAGAAAAAGATTAGTTTTGCTTAGATGCCTAGGTGTGAATGTTTCATGTTTCACTAACGGCTACTGAGGACTAGTAGTACTGCTAAATTCTTGCTATTTTATTCCTGTATGTTTGGGGAAAGATATTGATGTACCTCTCATGCTCTTCAGCTGTTTTCAGTCTTGCACATTCTGTCATGGCTTTCTCTGCTCATGGAGAACTACTAAAGTTTATTGTTTTGAACTTCGTGTCTGTTTCATGCTTGCATTCTTCTTTGCAAGCTGCCTTATATTGCTTTGGCCATCTAAAGTAGTCCTAAAATGGAAATGAATTTTATTTGCTGCTCCTTACAGCCAAGATTTAGTCTTTCCAAAAAAAAAAAAAAAAAAAACTCAAACCCCCCCCCCAAAATAAAGCATGTTACTATTTTCAAGTAGGTTTTCAATACTATGTTTTTCAATTTAAAAGTTATCTGATTACTTGTAATTAAAATCATTTCTGATCAGGCTGCTCTCTTCTACTGGTAAGCTTTTCTTCTCTCTCTTTCATGAGTAAACTGCTGCAGTCGGTTGTTCAGTAGTATAATAATTGAAAGAAAAAGAGTTCCATGTGCTTTGCTAGTTCACTAAACAATGCAAATTAGTTCACTAAACAATGCAAAAACCCACTAAATTCAGGATTTAGAACCTCACCTAACAAATATAGCTCTCTGTGTTATAGCAACATGCTCGCATGCATCTTCATTTGCATCTGCTCCAGTGCTGTTGTGATTAAGCCCTATAACAATCTCTAAACAGAATATGGCATGATGGTGTAATTATCTCTTCAAACTTTTAAATGAAATATATAACTTTTTATTGTCACTTGAGCATCATTCAGCTATGTTGTTCTGAGGGTTGTTAACAGTGGCTCCTAAAATGTTGCTGGCATTAGAGTGGATCATTATTACATTTTCTTCGCCTGGTAAAGCAATTGTATCAGTATATCTTATGCTTATGAGATGTTGCAGAAATAGATAATTCTGAACTATGCTCAGTTTAATCAAGAAAATACAGAAACCCAAATATGTTCTGTTGAATTTCAGGGTGTACATAAAAGCACTTTTTAAAAGGCTGTATTTTCCTGGAAAAAAAAATGTGTGAAGATAAAGTATCAACCTTAATAAATGCAGATAACTTTTTGCTTCTGATATTGGTTGGTGAATTGGTCCACTGGAATTATTTGAATTAATCTAAGAACCTGTCTGTGATTGGAATATTCTTGATTCATAGCTAACAACCTGGAGCCCAAGTTCCCTTTGAAGCCTCCTAGTTATTACAGTGACTCAGATAATGAGTAGCGATAATAACAAATACCGTTGTTGAACTTTGAGATAAGTTATTGGCTTACTGATGAGAAAGTAAATTCATAGGGGTGGATGTGCCTAGTACTGATGACTGCTGAAATGTGTGATACGACAGCTCTCTGGAATAAAGCGTCTATTGAAGTAATGTTACTTATCAAAGGGAAGCTAGATCTGAACTGCTGTAAAGAGCATTTTCAAGGTTGTATGGAAATAGGTTTGAGCCTCACAAAATAAAATTATTAGAAATGTGGATTCTTTATCACAAAAAAGTATCTCCCAAAGGAAATTTCAAACACAAGGAGACACCAGGACTGTCACTAAATATGCCAAACTCAGTCTGACAGCTGTAATGGGATGTGTTCTACCAATTTATTGCAGCAACCAGAATATGCTTTCTCACTGAGAAATAGCAAACTTCATCTGCAATAGGTCCATCATAAGTCTCTCGTGCTGTATTCATCTCTCCCATGATGCAGCCAGACACTTTCTAGACCAAGTCCTCTCTCTCCTCCCCTGCAAAAAAACAAACACCCTCCTCCCCCCATTCCTAATCCCTCATCAGCAAGACCAGATGTGCTGAGAATTTGAAAGCAGGTGATGAACTGGCCAACAAGATTATTTGGAAAATGGGACAGGTAATGCTCTGACCATTGCATAACAAGTTGCATACAAGAAAGGTGCTTACACTAAGAAGCAACGCTTGGTGTTTAGTTTTCTGTGTAGCAAGATATGTGAAGAATACCTTTTCTGCAATCCAGTATTCCACAATGAAGAAAAGAATTTAAATGGATTGGTTAAAAATGGGAAAAAAACCAACAAAAACCCCAAACACCCCATTGATATTCATAATTCTAAATTAACTTTATTCCTTTTTGTGTGGCTCTTAAGTAGTTTCTTCTGGGGAAAAAAAAATCATGTTTTTAAGATTAGAAGCTTGAAGAAAAGGAACTGAGCTAGCAAAAGAAACAAAATTAATATAGCTGCATCCTAGTAATTAATCAGATGGATTGGGATTCTCCCAAGCCAGTCATTTAACTAAGCATTTTCGTTGATAGTACTCCAAGGTTTTTTTCAGAGTACTGAAAAGAGAAGGGCATCTCCAGAGTTTAGTCCAAAATTGACCTTTAAGGCAGGTGGAATGGATCACCTTTTAAAGGTGCTTGTCTTTGTTCATTACTACACAAAGACTAATGAAAATTTTCCAAAATAAATTTATTTTTAAACAACTGAAAGTCAGTTGATTCTGCTCCTATTGAAGTAATAGAATTTTTTCATCTTCCATCATTTGCAACAGAAACAGGTAAAGCTATCTGGAACAATTTCTGGAGTTACCAAAAACAATGTAGACCACTGGAAGAGAAGTCAGAATTATTTAAATAGTATGTAAAAGAAAATCACAAGATTTCCCTTTTATGAAGTGGAGGTTTACTGCCTTTTCTCTGTACGTGTGTAGTGCCTGTTGTAAAGAGTCTGTTTTGAGATTGAAATGGTGCTGTGAGGGTTTTCCAATCCAATCCCTCCAAGATTGGAGATCCCAGAATTTTCCTTGAAGATACAAGTTTCATTTTTAAGAATGGAAGATAAATTAAATTATTCTTGGCAGAAAATGGCACATCCATAGTAAGAGCTGCAGGTTTAAATGCACATGTGAAGTATGGGTTGCTGCCAATGCATGTGTACGTTTTTTAAGCATTAAATGAGTTTTTATCTGACTTTAACATTGCAGGAAAATTGATTCACTCCTTGGTTATTAGTGTCATGCTCACTTGACCTTTTTCATTCAGTCTTTTAAATTCAAAATAATCTAAAAATAGCATAAAATGCAGTACTAAATAATTCATAACTTTTAAATATTCAACATTTTAATTCTGACTCAACTTGCTTGATAAATACCTTTAGAGAATTAAAAACTGAGTTAAAATTAAGACTATATGTATTCCAAAAGAAGCAAAACACCTCTATTGCGCAGTTTGATTCGTGGGGCAAAAGGGAAGTAAGTGACTAAGTGTCAGCAATTCAGACCATAGTGGCATGAGGATTGAGCTAACCTCATGGAAGTTCAGTAAGGGGAAATGCACTGTGCTGGGTCAGAAGAAGTCAGATGGGCAGTAAATGATTGAGTAGCTATTCTGCTGAAAAGCACCTGGAGATTTTGATGGATACCTGTGAGAATATGAGGTAATAGCACACTTTCATCATGAGCAAAACAAGCTGCACGCTGAGCTACATTAGGAGGCCTGTGGCCAGCAGATCAGTGGAAGCAATTATTTCCCTCAGAATGTGTGACTTACTGAAATACTTCCTGTAGTCTGGTACTCCAGTTAAAGAGGGATTTGGAGAAGCCAGCAGAGATCCAGTGGGGGAACTTGCAAGGTGGAATGAGGAGAGGTTCAAGGAGTTGGGCTGATTTACTGAAGTAAAAATAGTGGAACTAAGGAGAGATCTAATAGTCTGGAGCTAGTAACATACTAATAACAGCTACCAAAGTAAAGTTGCATACAGTGACATAGCAAGTTCTTTTTCATAGCGAACAGTGACCTAAACAGGGGAAATGGCCACAGATTGGGGCTTTGGGGCTTTGTGTCTTGTTTTGACATGCTTCTTTTTTTTCCACTGAGAGGGTAGTACAGTGCTTCAATGTTTCACGTGGAGATACTGTCATGTCTTTGACCTTGGAGCTGTATCAGACTCAAGTAGATGCAGTCATGACTGGGTTGTTCAGTGCTGGTGATAGCCCATTTTCCAGCAGGAGGTTGGGAGAGGTGACTTTCAAAGACCCAACTAATCTGTGATTCTGTGGTTCATTGCTGCAGTACTTGAGTCCCATACAGCAGAAGTTATCTTTCTTCACAATGAGAACTGATTGATGAGGGACTAATACTGCTTTCTTTCTCTAAATGGGTACTGAATATAGCAAAAGTAAGGTCAAAATTTCACTCTTAATTTTAGGTTCTTGGTTGGATGCTTTGAGGGCCTGTGGGAAACTTCAGTTGTTCACAAAAACTTGCATTAGCTTAATCTGTTTATATACTCAGCACATTAGCAAAGAAAGCTCAGATAGGCAGAATATGAGGGAAAATAATTGCTGTGACCATTTTGTTCTGCATTCAGTATCCTTAATAATAAAATCTTTTTTTTTCTCTCTAACTTCCCATCTTATTTACTACATGGCTATGAGGCACACCACTCTTCTTTTCTTATCTGTTCATAATTTCTTTCCCCTCTGCTGCTCCATCTTAGTGAATGGTGTATATTCCAGTGGGTAAAAAGATCCTTTTGTTAAAGATTGTAGCACAATACACATGCACAAGGAGGACAAGGGTCATTTTCATAGTCAAACTTCTGCCTGATTTTCCTTCAAGAATATGTATTTAAAATACTGGTAATTTTATACCAATTGTACATGTCCATTCTAATTCTCAGATTGTCCCTTTTCCATGAAAAGGGATACAGTCCTCTTTGCATCTTAGCTACTTGAAATAAAGCCAGGTGAATATTTTTTAAGAGTTGTAAGATGGCTGGAAGTATTTAACAAATGCTAACTGGCATGATCATTAGAGTCAGGACTGGATTAATAAAATATATATCTCTGTATTTCCCTCCAGTTACTGATAAGAGACCTTCAAAGATAAGGAAGTGTTTATCCAATCCAATTATCTTGCAGATTTTTGAACCCAGGCTTGTTGAGGCAGTGCCAAGACCTGTGAGGTATTGCAGACAGGGAATAAGGGATTCTCCGTCTTAGCCAAGAAATTTTCCAACATAGTCACCAGAGCAGTACAGAAATACCACTTTGTTAATTCTGTCCTGTGATAGGCAGTTTTGCAAGGAATGCAGCAACTACATAAAACTAAGTGGCCAATCCGTGACTATTCTGTTGTTGCTCTTATTAAGTGAAAAAATGGTCTACTACAAAGTAAATAATGCCTGGTCTTGAAAACAGAGCCGTGCAAAACATTTTGGATGCAGTGGCCAGAAATTAGACTCTAAACATCAAGTGGTTGTAATGTGCTGCTCCCCTCACAGAAGCCAATTGCTAACATTTTTGAGATACTGTGTTAGACTTGACTCTTAAGTATTTATCAAAATATAATCTTGGAAAATAAAGTAATTTTTTCTTGTCCTGGTTTGATTATTTTTAATTAAATATTTTGCAGTATGGATCTGCATGAACATGTAATTAAATTGTTAAATGTACATTATTAATGACTGGAGGCAATTATGTTAAAAAAATACTGCATATTATTGGACCTACATAAGAAGCTTCTGCTGAGAGAGACTGTAATATTTTTGTTAGAATAGAAGGGTTAGTATTAGTCATAGCTACCAGACTACAGCAGATGAGCCACATGCAAAAGGCAGGTATGCTTTGAATTTGAAATGCCAGAGCACTCTTACTACTCTCCTAATAGCTGCTCTTGAAAACAGTTTCACTAAATTATAAATTAACTTTTAAATAAGATGATCTAATCCTGATTACAGTATTATGAGCATTATCTACTTTGAAAATCATCGCAGCCCTCAAATCAAGATGAACTTCCCTGTTAAGGACGTGTTGCTTTTTCCAGGATGCTGTAAGAGAAACTAGTAAGATTTTTGAGCATTACTATTTAATTGGCAGTGTTTCATTTCCTCTGTAAAATAAAATGTTAGTTGAAAACCATTTTTCTTTTTAAACAATGGCTATACCAACACTGCTGTTCAAAAAACCAGCAATGAGGTGAGATTTTCTGTTTTTCAAATGTTTTTCTGCATTAAAAACAAATCTGGAGGAAGATCAGCACTTAAAACTAGGGAAGAAAACTCAGCAGAGCTTATGTGATTAACTTCCTTTAATGGTGCCTTTAGTTGCCAAGTGACTAGGTCATGATAACATGTGGTGAGGCAGGCAGCCTTCACCTCTTCTTGTGGTGACATTGTCTGTCTGATGTCAGATAGTCAGGATAATCCATGGCACCTTCAAAATACTAACAGTATTGAAAATTTATTAGGTTTGAGATTTTTACCAGAATAAGGAAGTGAATGCACAGTGTAGGCAGACATAACAAATCTGTCTCAGTTCTGGAAAGGCAGCTCTAAAGTCAGTAAAACACTTGTATTTTATGAAAATCACACCTTGTTCACTTACATCCAATATAAGGGATGCATTTCAACTCTTTCTTAAAGCAAATCAATCAGAAAAGTTTATGGTTAAAAATACTTAAAATATCTAGACTTCTAATGAGGAGAAACATTAACAAAATAACAAGATGAGGAGAAACATTAACAATCAGCAAAGCCTGCTGTTATGAAGTAGATAAAACAATTAAATGATACTAGATGGCCTATATAGAGTCAAAAATCTGATCAGAAATAGTAAAATGTCTTGAAGCTTTCTTACCAGCATAATAGACAAGAAATCAATGCACTCTACAGCTGCAGTGCCTGATTTCAGCCATGATTGACTGATGACTCAGCTTCATCTGTTACAGTCGACTGTCAATTTACAAAAATATCATTGAACTAATTTCCAAAATGTCTTTATTCATTCAGCTAAATATTGTCTGTTGCCCAGAACTGTAAAGCTGATAAAAATGTTTTAGTGTACTGGCAACTGATTTTGCAAATCAGCATAGTACTCAACATTTTATTCAAGTGTAACCTTGCAATACAATATATAATCACAACTTCTACATAATTTGAGAATATTGAGCAACAAAAGTGCTGACTTACACCTTGCAAATAGGGAAAAAAAACCCAAAAAACCTGTTATGAAACCAAGTTGAAAATCACTGCTGGAAAGTTTAATATCTCTATTTTCCTTTTACTTGTGTTTTCCAAAGTATTAGTAATGTTGTTCCAAATTTCTATTTTTGGTATGAATACACTTTCTGCACTAGTTAGTGCAGCTATAAAAGCCTAGCACAAGTTCCCAAGGTATACAGCTAAAGTCACATAAAATATTTCAGATAAATCTGGGGGAAGAGCTGATTTTTGAATGAGCTTTCACCAAGCCTGTCTTTCTTAAGATGGAAAAATAATTTTTGACTGAAAATGTTGGAAATACAGCACACATAATTTCTCTCTCATCAAATCATGTGCATGGGAATGAAGCAGTTTCTTCCATGAATAGGAAAGGAAAAAAAATAAAAGAGAAAAAGCGTTTTAGACTAGAACTCACCCCCTTCCTTCCCCAGAATTTTATTTGTGGATTAAAACTAGAGGTCTTTTCAGTCATATTTCCTCTTTCATCTCTGTGCTTCTTGTAACATCTCTTATTTCTTCCTTCTCCTCTGACACCTGTTTTTACAGTTTTTTGGTAGATTTCCACATTTCCTTGTTTTCACAGAGTTCAACAGTATTCTTTGTCAAGCCCTTTTCTTCTGCTTTCCCGTGGCTTTAATTAACTCTTCTGCATAATCAGAAGTTCAGCTAGATACAAATGTGGTATTATTTTAGATGTAATTGTTCTGAGAGTAACGTTTTTTAGTATGTTGAACACTAGAGGGCATGAAAGCATGTTTCCAGGGCGGGAGAAATGCTTTGCAAGCAACTTGAAGCATTCCTGAAATCCCATCGATTTAATTATCTCAAAACTATGAAAAGCAGGATTACTTTAGAGCATCACAGAATCACTCAGGTGGGAAGCCCCCTCTGGAAATCCTCTGGTCTAAAACCCCTCTAGAGCAGGTGGTCCAAGTTGCTTGTTAACTTATGGTGTTACGCGTAATTTTGATGTTCTCTG
>NW_008661334.1:51294-51722 GCF_000695815.1 Acanthisitta chloris
CTTGTTTTTGGCTCTGTCGAGAACTTTTCAATAAATTCATAATAATGATTTTTTTTCAGTCACTTGCAACAACAAGTGGTCTAATATGACTTTGGGATCTGCTCGGCTTTTTGCAGTGCGAAGCATTACCTCTTTATTTCATCCTCTTCCAAAAGTTAACTATTATTTATGTTAGGAACTTTATGATAGCACTTTCAGTATAAAATCTAAATAAAACTGTTCTCATCATCATATATGGTAACTCTTGTGTTAGGATTGTGCATTTAAATAAGGCACTAGAGCTTATTGGATTGGAATGGATTAAAAATATAATTATTTTAATTTTCATAAACTTAAGCAGAAAGTTAATGGGCAAAAATATATGGAAAAGTTATTTAAAATGCAATATAATAATTTTCCTACCCACAGTATAGTTCCTTGATGAAAGA